>NW_027284675.1:5000-17666 GCF_046629955.1 Centroberyx affinis | reverse complement strand
GTTACTTGTTTCTTTCCTTTTTTTGTTTGTTTGTTTGATTTTTTCTTTCTTTCTTTCTTTCTTTCTCTTTGTCGTTCTGTCTTTCAAACAAACTGACTGTTTACTTCTGTTTTATTCTGACAACAGTGAAATATTGATATTCTAATTTATTTCTCTATATGAAGTTTATCTGACATCAGAGGAGGTAGAAGTTCACAAATTCCCTACTCAAGTAAAAGTGCAAATACTCATTTAAAAATATACTCTGGTAGAAGTTGAAGTACCGTTTCAAATCCTTTACTCAAGTCAAAGTATAAAAGTTTGTGGACTTAAATTTAAAGTACAGATAAAGTACAGATACTTGAAAATCCTACTTAAGTAGAGTAATGAAGTATTTTTACTGTGTTACATCACACCTCTGACATCATGTTGTTGTTGTAGATGTGGAGACCAAGGCTCTGATTAAAGAGAGACAGAAGAAGGACAACCACAACCTGAGTGAGTACTGCAGTATTATCTGTCTGTAGTACCACGACCTGAGCGAGTACTGCAGTATTATCTGTCTGTAGTACCACGACCTGAGCGAGTACTGCAGTATTATCTGTCCTGTAGTACCACGACCTGAGTGAGCGAGTACTGCAGTATTATCTGTCTGTAGTACCACAACCTGAGCGAGTACTGCAGTATTATCTGTCTGTAGTACCACGACCTGAGCGAGTACTGCAGTATTATCTGTCTGTAGTACCACAACCTGAGCGAGTACTGCAGTATTATCTGTCTGTAGTACCACGACCTGAGCGAGTACTGCAGTATTATCTGTCTGTAGTACCACGACCTGAGCGAGTACTGCAGTATTATCTGTCTGTAGTACCACGACCTGAGCGAGTACTGCAGTATTATCTGTCTGTAGTACCACGACCTGAGCGAGTACTGCAGTATTATCTGTCTGTAGTACCGCGACCTGAGCGAGTACTGCAGTATTATCTGTCTGTAGTACCGCGACCTGAGCGAGTACTGCAGTATTATCTGTCTGTAGTACCGCGACCTGAGCGAGTACTGCAGTATTATCTGTCTGTAGTACCACAACCTGAGTGAGTACTGCAGTATTACTGTGTTAACTCTATACATCTGTTTGTAGTCTTTGATTGGTTTGGACAGAATCTTCTGTGGATTTTAAATATCGACAGATGAATTTCAGCTGCAACGTTTTTCCAGAATCTTTATTTAGTGTTTTGTAAAAAAAACACTTTACAGTAAGAGTCACTAAGTTAAGGGTTAGTTAATGCTTAATAACCATTAACTAACCCTTAACTAACAGTTAACTAATGTGTAATTTACTAATGGTGTTCATGTTAACTAAGGTATTAATTTATACATTATTTAATAGTTTATAAAGATGGACTATTAAATAATGTATAAATTAATACCTTAGTTAACATGAACACCATTAGTAAATTATACATTAGTTAACTGTTAGTTAAGAGTTAGTTAATGTTTAATTAATGTTCCTTTATTGTAAAGTGTTACTGAAGCTGCTTCCTCTGCAGGCTGAGATACTGAATACTGAGATATAATAACATCATGTTGTTGTTGTTGTTGTTGTTGTTGTTGTTTTGTTTTGTTGTGTTTGCAGTCGAGAGGCGGAGGAGGTTCAACATCAACGACCGGATCAAGGAGCTGGGAGCGCTCATCCCCAAGTCCCCCGACCCGTCAGTACTCCTCCTCCTCCTCCTCTTTACTTCACCTCCAGTTTGTTGAGTGTGTGTGTGCTCATTCTGCACTGTGTGTGTGTGTGTGTGTGTGTGTGTGTGTGTGTTGTGTGTGTTGTGTGTGTGTGTGTGTGTGTGTGTGTGTGTGTGTGTGTGTGAGCAGGGAGTCGCGGTGGAACAAAGGAACCATCCTGAAGGCCTCGGTGGATTACATCCGAAAACTGCAGAAAGAACAGCAGAGATCCAGAGAGATGGAGAACCGGCAGAGGAAACTGGAACACACCAACAGATCACTGCTGCTGCGGATACAGGTGTGTGTGTGTGTGTGTGTGTGTGTGTGTGTGTGTGTGTGAGTGTGTGTGTGTGTGTGTGTGTGTGTGTGAGTGTGTGTGTGTGTGGGAGTGTGTGTGAGTGTGTGTGTGTGTGTGTGCGTGTGCGTGTGCGTGTGTGTGTGTGTGCTCTTCTTCTTGTTGGTCTTCTCTCCTCCATCAGGATCATTCCACTCTCCAAGTAAGTGTTTGTTTGTTGTTGTTTGTTTGTTTGTTTGTTTGTTTGTTGTAGGAGCTGGAGCTGCAGGCGCGCCTCCATGGCCTCTCCTCCTCCTCCACTCCTCCCTCCTCCTCCACCTCCTCCTCTCTGGATCCGGGGTTGGGAGGAGACGTCATCGTCGACCCGCGGGTCCTCCTCTCCCCCCCGTTCTCCTCCTCCTCGGTCGTCATGGTGACGGACCCGGACGCCCTGAGCTTCGCGGAGCTGGACGACCCGCGGGGAGCCGCCGCCGTCTTCTCCCCGGACCTGATGGGCGACCTGGGGCTGGCGGCTCTGGGCGGGCTGGGAGACATCCTGATGGACCCGCTGCTCTCCTCCGGAGCCTCCAAGACCAGCAGCAGGAGGAGCAGCTTCAGCATGGAGGAAGACCAGTGAGGACCGGACCATGATGTCATCACCCGGGGGAGCGGAACGCTGTTTTGTTTTTTAGTTTTTTAAGAACTGTTTTTAATCAGTCGCCATGGAAAACGAACACAACGCAACGAACAAACAACGCACAAACTTCTCGCCACGGCAACAACCGTGTGTTACTATGGTAACCGCTGCATTGTAGAACCCTGGTCCCATGTTACTATGGTAACCGCTGTGTTCTAGAATACTTGTCCCATGTAACTATGGTAACCGCTGTGTTCTAGAATACCTGTTCCATGTAACTATGGTAACCGCCGTGTTCTAGAATACCTGTTCCATGTAACTATGGTAACCGCCGTGTTCTAGAATACCTGTTCCATGTTACTATGGTAACCGCCGTGTTCTAGAGACGCTGGTTCCATGTTACTATGGTAACCGCCGTGTTCTAGAGACGCTGGTTCCATGTTACTGTGGTAACCGCTGTGTTCTAGAGATGCTGGTTCCATGTAACTATGGTAACCGCTGTGATCTAGAATACCTGTTCCATGTAACTATGGTAACCGCCGTGTTCTAGAATACCTGTTCCATGTAACTATGGTAACCGCCGTGTTCTAGAATACCTGTTCCATGTAACTATGGTAACCGCCGTGTTCTAGAATACCTGTTCCATGTAACTATGGTAGCCGCCGTGTTCTAGAGATGCTGGTTCCATGTTACTATGGTAACCGCCGTGTTCTAGAGACGCTGGTTCCATGTTACTATGGTAACCGCCGTGTTCTAGAGACGCTGGTTCCATGTTACTATGGTAACCGCTGTGTTCTAGAGCGGCTGGTTCCGTATCAGTTCAGTTTGTAACCCTCTGCCTGCAGCAGCTCAGTCTCAGATCAGAATAACAGACTGAGCAAAACAGAAGCTGATTGGCTGTAGAGAGCAAACCCACAGCTTATTGGTTGTTAGAAGTGAGGCTGGTCCAGGGTCTGTGAACCGGCTTCATACAGCAACAGCAGAACTGTAGAGTTTCCATGACAACGCTGCAGAAGCTCCATGTCTGACAAACCGAGCAGCAGAGTGGCTCATTGGCTGTTTGTTAGCAGTGCCGACAGCTTATTGGCTGTCAGGGAGCAGACCTGCACCTCATTGGTCCTCAGAACACCTCAACAACTTCCTCTGTGTCCCAAAGCTTCCTGCAGGTCAGCTGAGATGCTGCACTTTATACTCAGATCAGACTCCGGTCCGGTCCGGTCCGGTCCGGGTCTGAACGCCTCGCCTCTGTCTCTGTCCCGGTGTGTTCAGGACCGTCCGGCTCGTTCCAGAAGCACCTGAAGGCATCATGAGAGTCGGACAGTTTAGGTTCAAAAGAGGAAGAGAAGAGAAGAAGAGGAAGAGAGAGAGATGAACCTCTCTGGTTCACTTCACCAGATCACATATCTACTGCTCCTGTCTGTGTGTCTGTTTATTTTGCAGCTGAGCGATCTGAAATGATAAATATATATATGTATAAATATATACAGTATGCAAATAGATGGCAGCAGATCGTCTGAGTTCATACAGACAAAACAGGAGACTGCTGCTGTCTCCATCAGGTCATGTGACGTGTTTCCTCAGCAGCTCTCTGTCCTGTAGAAACCTGCCGTCTCCAAAATACAATATTTTCACATCGTCTCCCATGAAGATCTGGGGCCGGATCCACCAATGTGTTCTTAAGATAGATCTAAAGAAATGACATAAGAGGAAAATTTAGGAAGTTCTTAAGAAGGCTCTTAAGTGCAATTCCTCAATATTTTCTTAGTAACAGTCTCACTTCTTATGAATTTCTTTAATTTTCCTACTTAAGAACTTCTCAAAATAGGGCCTGAATTAATTCTGGTTAATAAACTTTAGGCTTACTGCCATTGAGGCTAGGAGACAAGGCTAGGAGGCTAGGAGGCTAGGAGACAAGGCTAGGAGCCTAGGAGACAAGGCTAGGAGGCAACCCAAAGTGCTTCCATCTACAAAACAATTGGGGAAAAACCTATTTAGAGCAACTAGAGCAAAGATTTAAACATTGGTTGCTGTTGGTAACTGTAAAATTTGCAGCTTATTTCCAACAGACATGAGACAGAGGCCTACCTGGCCCTACACCAAATAAAGCTTTACAATAAATGTTCATCTTAATGTTAGGTGTAGGGGAACCTATGAAGACTTTGAACTATAACCTACTTGTCTAAAATGTGTTTAAATATATGATATTAGAGGCTTACCTTTTCACTGTAGGAGTTTTAAGACAGGTGAAGGGCCGTCTTAAAGTTAAGAAAAAAATCAACAACAAATTTGACAACTTTCATTTCAAGAATACCATTTATTCGTAAGTTTTTTCTTAGGAAGAAACATAAGAAGAAAGCCTGGTCTGTGACAACACATCAGCAGAGGTTAGTCTGGTCCAGGATCAGCAGTTTGAACACATGGGAGACGACTGCAGGGTGAACTTGGACAGAAGAGGTTTCTACAGGACCTGGACCTGTTACAGGACTGAAGCTGTTTATCAAACTGTTAAAGGGACAGTTCATGTTGTTCATGTTGTTCATGTTGAGTTTGTCTTGTTTTGATTGACAAACACATTTTTATTTAAATCTGCTCTCCAGTCCAGATTTTGTTATAAAGCTGCAGCGTCTTCTGAGTGTAAACAGGAAGTGATGTCGTCTCAGCGGTTTTTTTTTGTTGACATCTTTATTGACAATAGAAATCACATACAAACAAAGAAGTCATTAATACAGACAGAACAACATCAGAGCCAGGGGGAATCTTCTCAGTGAAAACATTCAACAAAGAACACAAATCGATGGTTTTTGCAGCTAAAAATGGTTTTAATGTACTGTTTGGTTTCATTTTCAAATACTATAAAAGGTTTAGAATGGCTAAATTTGGATTTATGAATATAAAATTTTGCTAAAATAATCATCAAATTGGTTTCCTTCAGTAGAGAGCAGCACAGACTTCACTGATGTCACCACTAGGGGTTTCTGGGTAATGAAGTCCTCACAGTTCAGACAGTTTCCTCCTGCAGCTTTCTGTTCCCACAGAGCGTTAAAACACAGACTCACTCACTGCTGTTTTCACTTTATTCCTGTAAATATGAATTGTACATAAATCTATAGGACGCCGTGTGCTGGAGAGATTTTAATGGAAGTAAAGATGGAACTTTCTCTCACTGACCCAGGTTTTAAAACACCGAGGATCAATAGTTTGGAACTCAGACTTGATCAGTTTCAGACCTTAAAGACAAATATTCCTCCATGCGTTCCTCCTGGTAAATATCTGAAGAACTACATTTCCCTCTGAACTTCAACTTCAGAGGGAAACGCAACGTTGCCCGTCTACATTGCCTGAAAAAGTTGCTCATGCGTCCCGCCTTAAGACCCGAATAATCAAACGTCTAACGATCCGACTTCAGCAGCGATGACCTCAGTTCAAACAGCAGAATCTATTTTTCTAAAGGCGTCACGTTTCCTTTTTTACACTTTGGGTTCAGAGTTTCAGTCTGTTGTGTTCAAGAATCTATTTTGTTGTGAAATTGTTTTGTTTTTTTGTTCTTTGTTTCTTATTTTTTCACTTTCTCAGAAGTGTGTTATTCTGTTCTGAGTCTTCAGTCTGGCGGACGCTGGTCAGAGCCGGCAGACAGTTTGGTCTGGAGGAACCGGGGTGACTCACTGGAGGAGAAGAAGAACTTCAACTTCTGCAATTTCAAAATCTCAGAGTCTGCAGTTCATTTCTCCAGAGAGTTTGGTCCAAACTGGATTTGTGAACAAGGAGTTTTACAATCAAAACCTTCATCAGACTCAAACTCAGTCCATCCTTTAACAGATTTAACAATCACCTTTCTTTAAACAATTTTAAAGTTCTAAAAAAAAGCAAAGCAGTCCAGGACCAGAGACCGGGTTCCTGGTGGTTCTGTGGGACTGAAGCTCTGCAGCTCCGCCTGGTGGAAACTGAAGCTGCTGCAGGTTCAGTCTTCTCAGTTAAACCTCCTGAGCCTTCAGACCCACAGGAGAACCTTGGAGAACCTTGGAGAACCTGGACTGGACTTTATGCCACAGGATCATATTGGTGGTCGTAACTTTTCCCTCCCGTCTGTCCGGTTCCTCTGTCTTTCCTCTCTGGAACACAGATCAGGTTTTCTCTTTTCCCTCGGTCTTTCACAAAAAGGGAAATATGGGAAATGAGATTTTAAGGATTGAAACTGTCGTCCAATAGGAAGCCTCGTCTGTCTCTGATGTCGGAGCAGAAACTGCTGAGTCGTTAATAATCTGGGAGACAATAAACTGAACAGTGAGGAACATCTGCTGCTGCAGAGCCGAGACGCTGGGGACACTTTACAGTAAGTCACTAAGTTAAGGGTTAGTTAATGCTTAATAAGCATTAACTAACCCTTAATTAACAGTTAACTAATGTGTCTGGTAATCATTTACTAATGGTGTTCATGTTAACTAAGGTATTAATTTATACATTATTTAATGGTCATCTTTATAAACTATTAAATAATGTATAAATTAATACCTTAGTTAACATGAACACCATTAGTAAATTATACATTAGTTAACTGTTAATTAAGGGTTAGTTCATGCTTATTAAGCATTAACTAACCCTTAACTTAGTGACCCTTATTGTAAAGAGTTACCAAGACGTTACTGTGGAGCGTCATCCTCCATGACATCACCATGGTGACGAGAACAACCGAATCACCAGTTACTATAGCAACAGCCACAGAGCAGGACGGTGGAGCCAACATGGCTGCCGTCAAAAAACACAAAACAAACCCACACTGACCAAACTGTCCGGCTCTGCAGTGAATCTGTCAAGATCAAACTAAAGGGATTTTTGTACGTCAGTTATTGCTATTATCGTTATTATGAATTTGTTTCCATGGTAACAGATTATTGTTTATGTAGTGCATATAGTCTGTCTATGATGTTAACATGTTTAATATCATGTATCATGTCCTTAGACCTTCATGGATTTGTTTTTTTAGAGAATCTTTATGTTTCAGAAAGATTACAAATTTTATATATAAATAAAACAAAAAAAACAACAATATTTGTCTTTTATGTGTCTTGTTTCCCACACAACAGAAGAAGGTTAGACCCTCCTCCTGCCACTGTGTTTCCATGGTAACAGTTAGACCCTCCTCCTGCCAGTGTGTTTCCATGGTAACAGTTAGACCCTCCTCCTGTCAGTGTGTTTCCATGGTAACAGTCAGACCCTCCTCCTGTCAGTGTGTTTCCATGGTAACAGTTAGACCCTCCTCCTGCCAGTGTGTTTCCATGGTAACAGTCAGACCCTCCTCCTGCCAGTGTGTTTCCATGGTAACAGTCAGACCCTCCTCCTGCCAGTGTGTTTCCATGGTAACAGTTAGACCCTTAGCAGCAGATAAGCTGTCCTGAGTCACAGTGACTCAGTGATTATAGTTGTTTCTGCTGAAGTTTGTGCTGTGTGTGTGTGTGTGTGTGTCTCTCCCTCCCTCTCTCTCTCTCTCTCTCTCTCTCTGTGTGTGTGTGTGTGAATGGATGTTGTGAATGTGACTTTATATTGACTAATGCTAACTGAAGTGTCAGATCCTGGGTGTGTTTTGACTTCAGCCTGTTGTTCCAGCAGAGGGCAGCAGAGCTTCAGCCTCTGATGATGAGGAATAATATCTAATGTCCCCCCCCCCCCCCCCCTCACCGTCCAGAGCCACACACACACACAGTGAGACCAGGTGACGCTTCCTCAGTTCCAGTCTCTGTAAAACATCCAGTGAACTTTTGGTTTTATAACAGAGAATATAGATTTAGTGTCTAAAACCTCAGCAGGTCAACATCCACTCTGTGAGGAGGAGAAGTCTTCTGCAGATATCAGGTCACTTCTCAGCTTCAGCCTCCTGCGGCCGGACGATCCCACAATGCCGAGCGGGTCCCGGTGTCCTGGTGGAGAACCTTGTTCCCGAGTCGTCTTGGAGAGAACGATGTTCTCATGGAACCTGACCTGGAAGCTTCCTGACAGACTCACAGATGTTTTCATTCCTTCTTCCTCTGTCCAGTTCAAACTTCCAGGATCTTTATCCGTCTTCTGTCCTTTCATTCTTTGGTTTTGGACTCGTGTTTCCATGTTAGATATCGATCGCTCCGTCAAACTTTGTGATCTGAGAGGAAGACGATAAAAGCAGCAGCTGCTCTCTCAGAAAGTTTCTCTGCAGGTTTGTTTCCAGCAGAGTTTCCCTCTAAACTTTGAGCATCAAGTCCAGGGAGCCGCCATGTTGGCTCCTTGCTCCGCCCCTCTGAAGCCCCCCCCCCCCCCCCCACCAAACGCCCACTTGACGCCGTGCCGGCGGGTGAGAAGGCTCCGCCCCTCTGTGACGGGCGAGTTTCCCCTATCTTTAGAGACACAGTGACAGAATGACGAGTGTATCGCCATGGTGACAGGTGGTTACTATGGAAACAGGCATGGAGCAGGACTGTGGAGCCAACATGGCCGCCGCTGTCTGTTGTTGAAAATCTGTGAATTCTGTGAAGTTTCTTCTTTAAAGCTTCAACCAGCATTGTTTTTCATTTTCATGCACGTGTGTGTGTGTGTGTGTGTGAGTGTGTGTGTGTGTGTGTGTGTGTGTGTGTGTGTGTGTGTGTGTGTGTGTGTGTGAGTGTGTGTGTGTTGTTCTGAATCAGTCTATCTGGGTCAGTCTGTTTCCTGTCCCTCCACAGCCAGCAGGGAGAGTTATGACGTGTGTGTGTGTGTGTGTGTGTGTGTGTGTGTGTGTGTGTGTGTGTGTGTGAATCCTCTCTCCCGCTCTCTTTGATGTGGTGCGTCCCGGGGGTCGGGGGTCATCGTGGGTTGCCGGGGGCGACAGCGGCGTTGTCATTTCAGTGACTTCCTGTTTCCTGTTTGGAGGCCTGGCTCGTCTCTACAGTAAATAGCCACTTCCTGTCCCAGCTGGACCCACTTCCTGTCCCACCCCGCCCGTCCACAGCTGTCAATCACACGGAAACACAGAAATATAATAGAACCTGTTTTCACACTGAGAGACTGGAGGAATCACACATTCTCTTCATACTGATATTGATGAACTGTCAACTGATATTTTTATATTTTTTCATACTTCAGGTATATTTTCATGTCGAACATATTTTCCATTCATTGTTCAACCGTGACTTCTGTTGTTTTGCTCATTCTGCAGCATGCTGGATTGCATAGTTTCATACTTTTCATTCTATTTTATTATTTTATTATATTTCTACTTATGTTCTCTACTTTAATATTCTGTCCCTTGTTTTTCTGTCATTATCCTTTGCTGTTTCCTATTTGCTGCTGAAGTGGCCCAGTTTCCCCACAGGATCATTACATTTTTTAATTTAATTTAATTTAATTTAATTTAATGTAATCTTTTGATAAAAACAGGGAACATTCAAAACAAAACTGACCAGTGTCCAGAAAAGATGTAAAAGTAAATCTGTCAAAATGGGATTCAAGAAAAGATTTAAAGACAGTAAACTGTTTCAGGACGCTGCACAGAGAAGAGACTAGACTAGATTAGACTAGACTAGACTAGACTAGACTAGATTAGATTAGATTAGATTAGATTAGATTAGACTAGACTAGATTAGATTAGATTAGATTAGACTAGACTAGACTAGATTAGATTAGATTAGATTAGACTAGACTAGACTAGATTAGATTAGATTAGACTAGACTAGACTAGAATAGACTAGATTAGATTAGATTAGATTAGATTAGATTCGACTAGATTAGACTAGACTAGACTAGACTAGATTAGATTAGATTAGATTAGACTAGACTAGACTAGAATAGACTAGATTAGATTAGACTAGATTAGACTAGACTAGACTAGACTAGAATAGACTAGATTAGATTAAATTCGACTAGACTAGATTAGATTAGATTAGATTAGACTATATTAGACTAGACTAGATTATATTAGATTAGACTAGATTAGACTAGACTAGACTAGACTAGATTAGATTCAGAGTCAGATGAAACCTTATTGATCGCTGTGGAGAAACTGTATCACTGCAGCAGTAGAGAATGAGATATGAATAACAAATAGACAAGCAGAGAAGTGAAAATAACACAGAGGATCATATTGAAGGTATTGAGAAGAAAACAGATAAAAAAACATCTGGACTGTCTTCACTGACAGCTGGAGCAGAAAGATGTTCAGACATTCAGATGCAGAACAGACTGATACACTGTTACCCCTTTTCCACCAAATTAGATCTGGTTCTTGAACCGGTTCCGTTCAGGATTCTTGGAACCTTGGTGCTATCGAGCGAACCGGCCTGTGTTTCCACCAGGTTTGAGCGGAACCATTGTAATCAAGAATGCGTCATCAGGAGGGCGTTGCACAATGCACACCAGAAGTAAACAGTAGTAACAAGATGGTGGATCGCATTGATTACCTGCGAGATTTTGTTCTGTTATTACAGATATTTGTTTTTATCCAAAAAACAAGCATGGACCAAATATTAATGATAAGAAGACGTAGACGACTATTTCCATCCTCTCTTTCCAACCTGTAGAATATGACACGCCCACTGATGTCGTCACGGTTCGCACTTGAAAACCTGCTATTTTTTGGTTCCAGCTGGGAACCAACTTTTCGGGTTCCGAACCAATTTATTTTTGGTCGAAATGCTCCGAACAGTTCAAAATTAGGTGCGCGAACCGGAACGGAACCCGTTCCATGTTGGTGGAAAAGGGAAAACCAGTGGAAAAATCCACCAGTAAAGACCAGATTGGTTTCTACTGGGAAAACAACACGTCAGGTGGTTTGGTTTTACAGGAAGATAAAAGTGAGTGTCGTCGGCGTATCGTGAGACTTTCTGTTAGAAGATCAAATCAGACGCAGGATAGAAAATGTTTCTTAACAGAACAGAGAAGTCGAGTACAGACAGAGACACAGTTTATTTACTGATGAGTTTCTTTGGCTGCAGGAAACTTTCATTTCATTGATCTAGATTTCTCTTCCTCTCATCTCTTCTTCTCTTCTGAACGACAGCAGCATGAAGCCCCAGCAAAGATGCTGTAGAAAACACCAGCGGTCTATCACTTTATTTTCACAGTCTGGGTTCATAAACAGAAAACCTGAACTCCTCTGTGGATCAGATGAGTCCAGATGTCTTTTGGCTGCAGAGTGTGTGAGGCGGCCGCAGGTTCGATCCCCGCAGCAGGAAACGCATCATCAGCAGCTGGAGACTGAAAGGTAAAATATGAATATCTGATTCTCCACCTCAGCATCAGTGATGTTTGACAGGAGCTTCACACTGTAGTCACAGATTATTATAAACTCTCTGTTACTACATATTTAACATCTCAAGACTTTTGTGCAATTTCCAAACATTCCAAGACCTGGAAATTATTAAATTAATTTTCCAGAGTTGAGTATGGATGATGGAAAATGATTTAACTTTCTTTTAGCATCTTAAATTTTCTTCATCCTGGTTTAGTTCTGGTTTGGCCCTCAGAGCTCTAACAGAACTAGAGGACACACACACACACACACACACACACACACACACACACACACACACACACACTCCCCTATCAGAATCTAACCAGCCACCCAACATAAACACATGCAGCTCCAGGTTCAGAACATCACAGCAGAGGCTCAGAGTCTGGGGAGCAATGAAACCTTATCACACTCACACACACCCAAACACTGTGTGTGTGTGTGTGTGTGTGTGTGTGGGCGGTGAGTTCAGGGAGGATCAGTCAGTAACTGGAAATATAACTGGAGCTGTTTGTTCATTTTAATCCAGAGCGACTGATCTTCCCTCTCAGTCTGAACAGACGGTTCATTTCTGTCTGTTTCTGACTGAACTGATCATTTCATCACTGATCCATCTGATTGATTTAGTGTTTAGATAATGTCAGCTTGTTAGCTAGCTAACCATAGCATCTGGTCAGCTAACCATCACTGTCTTGTTGTTAACACATCTGATTAGCACACTAGCTAACGTATCTAGCAGCAGCTAGCGTTAGCATGTTCACATGAACATCAGTGTGTTTGCCGGCTAGTTAGCTAGCTAACAGTTTGTTCAGGTTAACTGAG
>NW_027284674.1:12500-19389 GCF_046629955.1 Centroberyx affinis | reverse complement strand
TTGCTTTGATTTTGAAGTTTTCTCAACTTTTTATTTTTTACAGGGAGAAGAAGAAAAATGTAGTTAGAGCCAGTGAGATGACATCATCACTGTGCTGCAACACACAGCTCATTTCAACACAGTTAAATAAATAAGTAAAGAAGTAAGACTGATGACAGAGAGAGCGAGAGAGAGAGAGAGACAGAGAGAGAGAGAGACAGAGAGAGAGAGAGAGAGAGACAGAGCGAGAGAGAGACAGAGAGAGAGAGAGAGAGACAGAGAGAGAGAGAGACAGAGAGAGAGAGAGAGACAGAGAGAGAGAGACAGAGAGAGAGAGACAGAGAGAGAGAGAGACAGAGACAGAGAGAGAGAGAGACAGAGAGAGAGAGAGAGAGACAGAGAGAGAGAGAGAGACAGAGAGAGAGAGACAGAGAGAGAGAGACAGAGAGAGAGAGAGAGAGACAGAGAGAGAGAGAGAGACAGAGAGAGAGAGACAGAGAGAGAGAGACAGAGAGAGAGAGAGAGAGACAGAGAGAGAGAGAGAGGTTGTGTTCGGAATCGGATACTAACCGCATACTAACGTACTATTCATACTAAGTGTGACGTGAAATTAAGTATGTCGTACGTTCCAACTGCATAGTCTGTGAAGTTTGTGTACGCGAGAAATGCCCGGATGTTTACTAGATTAGCAAGAATTTCTGAGTATGCGCCGTGAGCTTACTGGATATACTCAACCGCCCCAAAATGCATTGCGTGTCTTCAGACTTCACATTAATATACTGGGAGCTGGTGAGCTGATATTGTGCTAATACTTACTTCTGGGGGAAATCCCAAAATCAGGTTCAGTTGAATCATGAACCGCAGACGACGAGCTGATTGGCTCTGTCGTCTGGTGAGAGGCATGGTGGATAAAATGTAAAATGAAATGAATAAAATGTAAAATGTTAAAATGTTGATGGCGAGTGAACGTGATGCACAGGACGTTATGGTACAGGTAGGAAAACAAACGGGGGGGGGGGGGGGGGGGCGGGAGCGGGGGAACGGGGGGGGGGGGGGGGGGGGGGGGCGGCGGCGGCGCGCTGGTCTGGTTTGTTTACCTTCAAATCTCCGAAAACGTGGCAGCAGATTTACAAACAGGCTTATTTGGATACACTGACCACATATTGGGAATCTACATGGTTACTTTCTCGCCTGAAAAAATATTAAAACTTACTAAAGTGACGCATTAACAGTCGTAGAGCCAAAATTAAAACAGCTTTTGTCCTGCTTTAAAATTCGCGCTATCGCTGCCGGCGAGTGAGAAATGCATTCTGGGATACTTGGTTGTATACTACAGTGTGAACAGTCTGCATACTTAATTTCATAATTAGTAGGCAGTATGCAGTACATACAGTACATACATATTGAGTATGTAGTAGGCAGTACGTTAGTATCCGGTTCCGAACAAGCCCAGAGAGACAGAGAGAGAGCGAGAGAGAGACAGAGAGAGAGAGAGAGAGAGAGAGAAAGATTTTTTTTTTTTGAATTTTCAAAATCTCTTTATTTGCTCAAAACAGAGTTTTCTAAATACAGTGACACTGTATTTTCAAAGAGCAGAAAAATAAAATAAAAAGATGTAAATAAATAAAAATAAATGAATAAATAAATACAAAAACATAATTTAGATCAAAATGAATCCAAAATCAGGTCATTTTCTACAACAGAACATGAAACATCTCTAAGGCTCCATATGCTTGTGAATTCTTCCACATTGTTCATTGTGCTGTAAAAACTGTAATCGACTTTCAGTCTGGCCTTCATCATCCTGACAAAAATATTATTCACATCAAAGTCCAAAGAGTCTTCTAACTTATTCCTTCTGCTGAGGTAGATAGACATTTTTGCTTGACCCAAAACAAAATTAAACAACTGGCATTTCAGTCTCCACCTCTGCCTGTATCTGTAGCCCAGGATGAACATGTTTAGAAAAAGTTTCTCCAAACATCCTGAACATTCTCTGTAGCAGCTGAAACAGGGAACACAGTCTGCCACAGTCCAAAAAGCAGAGATAAAAGAAAAGAAAAGAAGAAAGGACAATTATCACTTACATTAATAACAGAAACTAAAGCATTGACAGCAGAGTTCTCCACTGCAGATCTCCAACCCTTCTGGTTCACGGTGGTTTATCCAGCGTTCTCCACACAGGCTTGACCTCATCTTCAAGCCCCAGTGTCAGCCCGACCACTTTGTTTATCCCTCTTTAAAACTTTAACCAACAGTTTGTACATAGTTTTTCCTCCCATGACCTTTAACCTGTTTGTTGGAGCCTCGCTGGACTCCAACAAACCGGTGCAGTCTTTAAAATCAGGAACAAGTGTCAGTTCAGGGAAAGGATCATTAACATTTAGTTCAGTGTCCATCACAGTGTTCAGTCTGTCAGCTCACACTTCCAGGTGTTGAGCAGGTGATCGATGAACCTGACAGATCTAACTCCCAAACGAGAGGCCAGATCTGTAGCTCTGATCAGATGAGGTCCACATAGGTCCACATAGGTCCACCATAGGTCCACATAGGTCCACATAGCTCCACCATAGGTCCACATAGCTCAACCATAGGTCCACATAGCTCCACATAGCTCCACCATAGGTCCACATAGCTCCACATAGCTCCACCATAGGTCCACATAGCTCAACCATAGGTCCACATAGGTCCACATAGCTCCGCCATAGGTCCACATAGCTCCACATAGCTAAACCATAGGTCCACATAGGTCCACATAGGTTCACATAGGTCCACATAGGTCCACCAGGTGTCCCAGACGATCCCCGCTGAGCAGAACAGCTGCAGCACACAACCCGGGCTCACTGGAGTTCGTGAAATAGTCACTTAGTCGTTTAATCTATTGATTTGTGTACATGGACACGACTTTTCCATTTTTTTCGTGACACTCAGCACAACTTTCAAACTGATGTATTTCAATTGGAATCTTCAATCTTTCGTGCCTGCAACACATTTTTTTTTCTGTCAGTTGGGACTCAGGAAGTAGTGTGACATAGAAATAAAACGGTGGTCAGTCAGGGTGTTGTGGTCGGGGGGGCGGATGGGCGTGGGTTCGATTCCCAGTGTGTTCAAAGTACATTTCAAGCCACATTTAAATTTTCAACAAAGGTTTTTCTTATTTAAGCATGACCAAACCATTTCTGTAACCTTAACCAAGTTGTTTTAGTTGCCAAAACTTACGTTTTCAAATTTGTGGTGGAGGAACATTTTTTAGGTCGTGTTCATTTCACGAAAAAAATGGCAAAATCGTGTCCATGTACACGAATCAATAGATTACATTTTCGTGACTATTTCACAAACTGCCATGAGACCGTTTTGGCACGGAGGGTCCCGCTGTGGGCTGGAGGGTCCCGCTGTGGGCTGGAGGGTCCCGCTGTGGGCTGGAGGGTCCCGCTGTGGGCTGGAGGGTCCCGCTGTGGGCTGGAGGGTCCCATGCACTACTGGCTCTCAAAAGCCAAGACAGGGAAACACAGTTTGTCAGTCTCTGTTTGTGGAACATCCCTCACACAGTAAACAGTTTGGAAGATTGCACAGTTTGTGAGCACTCAGGTCCATGAGAAACAGAGGTTTGGTGATTCCTTGCCAATCACAGGCCAGAAAACCTTGTAGAAATCTGCAGGAAGGCCATCAATGCCTGGAGCCTCACCGCTCTCTAGGCTCTGCAGCGCAGCATGTAGTTCGTCAGCGGAGATCTGTGCGTCCAGCTCTGCTTCGGCCTCCAGGGGAACCTCGGGTAGGCCCTCGCAGAACGACTGCGCCACCTCTGGTCTCTCCTGGAACTCCTTCTTGAAGATCTCCTCATAGAAGGCGACTGCACATCTGTGAATCTCTGCAGACTCCTGCAGCAGCTGCCCAGTGTCGGACGGCAGGGAATGCATGAGTCTCTTTTGTCCATTCTTGCGTTCGAGGCCAAAGAAAAAGTGAGAGGGAGCATCCATTTTGGCAACATTTTGGAAACGGGAGCGAACCAGAGCACCTTGAGCAGAAAAACCCAGCAGATCAGATAGAGCTGACTTTTTGCTTTTGAGAACTTTAATATGTTCTCTTTCTCCTGAGGAGTCTGCTAAATCTTGCAGCTCCACTATTTCTCTCTCCAGAGCTTTCATAGACCTGGCCATGTCCCTTGTGACATTGAGAGTGTACTGTAGGCACAGATGTTTTATTTTACCCTTCCCTATATCCCACCACTGTTGTAAAGAAGTGTATTCAGATTTTGTCTTTGTATAGTTACTCCAAAAGAGACTGAAAGCATTTTTAAAAACATTATCAGAAAGCAGGGCCACATTAAAATGCCAATAGGCACTACTACATTTTACATTTTAACAAAAATAGAAACCTGTACAAGAGAATGGTCTGAAATACCCACTGGGTGTATCGAGCAACTCTGAAGTACGTTGGTCTGATGTTTGAAACAGTAAAATCTATCAAGCCTAGCCATAGATAAAGAGTTATCTTTAGCATGAACCCAAGTATATTGACGCTGAGTGTGATGAAAATGCCTCCAAGCGTCACATAATTCATTCGCCTCAATTAACTTGACAAGAAAACTCCTGGAGGCTCCATGTGGTTCTGGATGGTTTCTGTCTAGAGTTGCATTTGCAGTACAGTTAAAATCACCACCCAGGAACATGTATGCTTCACCACTACAGTTGTTAACAACAGTGTTTAAAGTGTTTAAATAAAACACCTTTCTGTGCCTACGGTTGGAGCATATACATTAATGAAAGTCATTTTTACATTTTCAAACACAGTTTGTATTTTCAACAAGTGACCCTCAATAATTTCTTCAGTAACACAAGAAATGGGTAAAAAATCTCTAGAAAACAAGATACCAACTCCACCACTGTTACTGCTCTTATGGCTGAGGAAAACTTCCCCATCCCATTCCCTCCTCCATGCAGCTTCATTCTCAGCTGTGCTGTGTGTTTCTTGTAGAAAAATAACATTTAATTTCCTAACCTTAAACAAACTGAAAAGAGAAGCTCTCTTGACATCCTCTCTGGCACCATTAATGTTTAAAGAGCCTAGCTTCATGTCACACATGTTAAATATAAAGCTGCATGTAAACAAGGCAGAGAGGAACACACAGAAAAAGGAGGAAAACAGAAAAAACTTAATCATCATTCGCAATTTGCGGCCTAACTTTTAACATCAGTTTTTTGAGACGAAAAACCTCTCGTTCAGTAAAGGTTGGTTGGCCGGTGCCTCCTGTGTGTTTCATGAAAAGTCTGAGTCAAGGAACAGCTTTAAATCTGGGAAGAAATCATCAACTTTAACTAGTCTCATGCCTTTTGTGTCTTAAAAAACAGATTCTGTTGAAGGAGTAAACACTCTCCACATCCACCTGTGTGTCTCCAGTTAGATCACCTTCACTTTCCTGCTGTTCATTCATCTGTCCTCTGACTGAGAGGAAGAACACGTCGGTTTATCTTTGACACTTTTGTAACTTGTTCACTGTTTGATTTGTTTTCTGGATTTTTTCTTTTGATTGACAATTTGGAAACTTCATCATCAATCATAACTTCCTCATCAAACAACACTGACTCCGCCACTCTAGTCGCGGTGTGACCGATATTTACCTTTAACTCAGTTTGTGTTTTCTGCTCAACTTTCTGACTCGTTACACTTTCCATGACTTTGTTCTCCTGGTCACTGTCATCCCTGTTTTCCCCCTGTGAGTCCTGCATGTTTCTCTGCGGAGAGGCCCCGCCTCCTCCGGCGGAGAGGCCCCGCCTCCTCCGGCGGAGAGGCCCCGCCTCCTCCGGCGGAGAGGCCCCGCCTCCTCCGGCGGAGAGGCCCGCCTCCTCTGGCAGGCGGCGGCTCCACTGCAGAAGCAGCTAACCGGCTCTCTCCGGCTCTCTCCGGCTCTCTCTCCGGTTCTCTCCGGCTCTCTCTCTCCGGCTCTCTCCGGCTCTCTCCGGCTCTCTCTCCGGCTCTCTCTCTCCGGCTCTCTCCGGCTCTCTCCGGCTCTCTCTCCGGCTCTCTCTCCGGCTCTCTCTCTCCGGTTCTCTCCGGCTCTTTCCGGTTCTCTCCGGCTCTCTCTCCGGCTGTCTCCGGTTCTCTCCGGCTCTCTCCGGCTCTCTCTCCGGCTCTCTCTCTGGTTCTCTCTCTCCGGTTCTCTCCGGCTCTCTCCGGTTCTCTCCGGCTCTCTCTCCGGCTCTCTCTCCGGCTGTCTCCGGTTCTCTCCGGCTCTCTCCGACTCTCTCTCCGGCTCTCTCAGGCTCTCTCCGGTTCTCTCCGGCTCTCTCAGGCTCTCTCCGGTTCTCTCCGGCTCTCTCTCCGGCTGTCTCCGGCTCTCTCAGGCTCTCTCCGGTTCTCTCCGGTTCTCTCCGGCTCTCTCAGGCTCTCTCCGGTTCTCTCCGGTTCTCTCTGGCTCTCTCCGGCTCTCTCCGGCTCTCTCCGGTTCTCTCCGGTTCTCTCTCCGGCTCTCTCTCCGGTTCTCTCCGGCTCTCTCTCCGGCTCTCTCTCCGGCTGTCTCCGGTTCTCTCCGGCTCTCTCCGGTTCTCTCCGGTTCTCTCCGGCTCTCTCCGGCTCTCTCTCCGGCTCTCTCTCCGGCTCTCTCTCCGGCTCTCTCCGGTTCTCTCCGGCTCTCTCTCCGGCTCTCTCTCCGGCTCTCTCTCCGGCTCTCTCTCCGGCTCTCTCTCCGGCTCTCTCTCCGGCTCTCTCTCTGGTTCTCTCCGGCTCTCTCTCCGGCTCTCTCCGGCTCTCTCAGGCTCTCTCCGGCTCTCTCCGGCTCTCTCCGGCTCTCTCCGGCTCTCTCAGGCTCTCTCCGGCTCTCTCCGGCTCTCTCTCCGGCTCTCTCCGGCTCTCTCTCCGGCTCTCTCCGGCTCTCTCCGGCTCTCTCCGGCTCTCTCTCCGGCTCTCTCTCCGG
>NW_027284674.1:0-7500 GCF_046629955.1 Centroberyx affinis | reverse complement strand
TTTCTACTGTGTTTCTACTGTGTGTCTGCTGTGTTTCTACTGTGTTTCTACTGTGAGTCTACTGTGTGTCTACTGTGTTTCTACTGTGTGTCTGCTGTGTGTCTACTGTGTGTCT
Source organism: Centroberyx affinis (assembly GCF_046629955.1). Classification (NCBI taxonomy): domain Eukaryota; kingdom Metazoa; phylum Chordata; class Actinopteri; order Beryciformes; family Berycidae; genus Centroberyx; species Centroberyx affinis. The sequence continues at coordinate 7,385 of NW_027284674.1, read as the reverse complement.
GCTGTGTTTCTACTGTGTCTCTACTGTGTTTCTACTGTGTTTCTACTGTGTGTCTACTGTGTTTCTACTGTGTGTCTACTGTGTTTCTACTGTGTGTCTGCTGTGTTTCTACTGTGTGTCTACTGTGTTTCTACTGTGTTTCTACTGTGTGTCTACTGTGTGTCTACTGTGTGTCTACTGTGTTTCTACTGTGTGTCTACTGTGTGTCTACTGTGTTTCTACTGTGTTTCTACTGTGTGTCTGCTGTGTGTCTACTGTGTGTCTGCTGTGTTATTTATTGTGTGGTGAAACCTGGACCTGTTTACTGTGTGATGTATATTGTGGGTTATTTTTTTTGGCAGTGTTATTTATCTAACGTCTGTATGTCACAAGATTAATATCCTAATGGATCAATAAATCCATCAATCAATCAATTAATACAGAGAGAATTCCACTGTGAAAGAGGCAGTTTCTAAACTCACAGTAGCCTCAATGGACCAGAATGCAATGTGTTTGAGTTAGGGGGCGTGGCCACAAACCACAGTTCAACGGACGTAGCTGCTGTTCATGTGAACAAAGCCACAGTGAGTCTGTAGTTCAGTGAGTCTGTAGCTCAGTGAGTCTGTAGTTCAGTGAGTCTGTAGATCAGTGAGTCTGTAGCTCAGTGAGTCTGTAGATCAGTGAGTCTGTAGTTCAGTGAGTCTGTAGCTCAGTGAGTCTGTAGATCAGTGAGTCTGTAGATCAGTGTGTCTGTAGATCAGTGAGTCTGTAGCTCAGTGAGTCTGTAGATCAGTGAGTCTGTAGTTCAGTGAGTCTGTAGTTCAGTGAGTCTGTAGATCAGTGAGTCTGTAGCTCAGTGAGTCTGTAGATCAGTGAGTCTGTAGTTCAGTGAGTCTGTAGTTCAGTGAGTCTGTAGATCAGTGAGTCTGTAGCTCATGTGAACAAAGCCACAGTGAGTCTGTAGTTCAGTGAGTCTGTAGTTCATGTGAACAAAGCCACAGTGAGTCTGTAGTTCAGTGAGTCTGTAGTTCATGTGAACAAAGCCACAGTGAGTCTGTAGTTCAGTGAGTCTGTAGTTCAGTGAGTCTGTAGCTCATGTGAACAAAGCCACAGTGAGTCTGTAGATCAGTGAGTCTGTAGTTCAGTGAGTCTGTAGCTGATGTGAACAAAGCCACAGTGAGTCTGTAGATCAGTGAGTCTGTAGTTCAGTGAGTCTGTAGATCAGTGAGTCTGTAGTTCAGTGAGTCTGTAGCTCAGTGAGTCTGTAGTTCAGGTGAACAAAGCCACAGTGAGTCTGTAGATCAGTGAGTCTGTAGTTCAGTGTGTCTGTAGATCAGTGAGTCTGTAGTTCAGTGAGTCTGTAGTTCAGTGAGTCTGTAGCTCATGTGAACAAAGCCACAGAGAGTCTGTAGCTCAGTGAGTCTGTAGCTCAGTGAGTCTGTAGATCAGTGAGTCTGTAGATCAGTGAGTCTGTAGATCAGTGAGTCTGTAGCTCAGTGAGTCTGTAGATCAGTGAGTCTGTAGTTCAGTGAGTCTGTAGTTCAGTGAGTCTGTAGATCAGTGAGTCTGTAGCTCAGTGAGTCTGTAGATCAGTGAGTCTGTAGTTCAGTGAGTCTGTAGTTCAGTGAGTCTGTAGATCAGTGAGTCTGTAGCTCATGTGAACAAAGCCACAGTGAGTCTGTAGTTCAGTGAGTCTGTAGTTCATGTGAACAAAGCCACAGTGAGTCTGTAGTTCAGTGAGTCTGTAGTTCATGTGAACAAAGCCACAGTGAGTCTGTAGTTCAGTGAGTCTGTAGTTCAGTGAGTCTGTAGCTCATGTGAACAAAGCCACAGTGAGTCTGTAGATCAGTGAGTCTGTAGTTCAGTGAGTCTGTAGCTGATGTGAACAAAGCCACAGTGAGTCTGTAGATCAGTGAGTCTGTAGTTCAGTGAGTCTGTAGATCAGTGAGTCTGTAGTTCAGTGAGTCTGTAGCTCAGTGAGTCTGTAGTTCAGGTGAACAAAGCCACAGTGAGTCTGTAGATCAGTGAGTCTGTAGTTCAGTGTGTCTGTAGATCAGTGAGTCTGTAGTTCAGTGAGTCTGTAGTTCAGTGAGTCTGTAGCTCATGTGAACAAAGCCACAGTGAGTCTGTAGTTCAGTGAGTCTGTAGTTCATGTGAACAAAGCCACAGTGAGTCTGTAGATCAGTGAGTCTGTAGTTCAGTGAATCTGTAGATCAGTGAGTATGTAGTTCATGTGAACAAAGCCACAGTGAGTCTGTAGATCAGTGAGTCTGTAGTTCAGTGAGTCTGTAGATCAGTGAGTCTGTAGTTCAGTGAGTCTGTAGATCAGTGAGTCTGTAGCTCATGTGAACAACGCCACAGTGAGTCTGTAGTTCAGTGAGTCTGTAGTTCAGTGAGTCTGTAGCTCATGTGAACAAAGCCACAGTGAGTCTGTAGATCAGTGAGTCTGTAGATCAGTGAGTCTGTAGTTCATGTGAACAAAGCCACAGTGAGTCTGTAGATCAGTGAGTCTGTAGTTCAGTGAGTCTGTAGATCAGTGAGTCTGTAGTTCATGTGAACAAAGCCACAGTGAGTCTGTAGATCAATGAGTCTGTAGTTCAGTGAGTCTGTAGTTCATGTGAACAAAGCCACAGTGAGTCTGTAGTTCATGTGAACAAAGCCACAGTGAGTCTGTAGATCAGTGAGTCTGTAGTTCAGTGAGTCTGTAGCTCAGTGAGTCTGTAGTTCAGTGAGTCTGTAGCTCAGTGAGTCTGTAGTTCATGTGAACAAAGCCACAGTGAGTCTGTAGATCAGTGAGTCTGTAGTTCATGTGAACAAAGCCACAGTGAGTCTGTAGATCAGTGAGTCTGTAGTTCAGTGAGTCTGTAGATCAGTGAGTCTGTAGTTCAGTGAGTCTGTAGATCAGTGAGTCTGTAGCTCATGTGAACAACGCCACAGTGAGTCTGTAGTTCAGTGAGTCTGTAGTTCAGTGAGTCTGTAGCTCATGTGAACAAAGCCACAGTGAGTCTGTAGATCAGTGAGTCTGTAGTTCAGTGAGTCTGTAGATCAGTGAGTCTGTAGTTCATGTGAACAAAGCCACAGTGAGTCTGTAGATCAGTGAGTCTGTAGTTCAGTGAGTCTGTAGCTCAGTGAGTCTGTAGTTCATGTGAACAAAGCCACAGTGAGTCTGTAGATCAGTGAGTCTGTAGTTCAGTGAGTCTGTAGCTCAGTGAGTCTGTAGTTCAGTGAGTCTGTAGTTCAGTGAGTCTGTAGATCAGTGAGTCTGTAGCTCAGTGAGTCTGTAGATCAGTGAGTCTGTAGTTCAGTGAGTCTGTAGCTCAGTGAGTCTGTAGTTCATGTGAACAAAGCCACAGTGAGTCTGTAGTTCATGTGAACAAAGCCACAGTGAGTCTGTAGATCAGTGAGTCTGTAGTTCAGTGAGTCTGTAGCTCAGTGAGTCTGTAGTTCATGTGAACAAAGCCACAGTGAGTCTGGAAGGTGAATCAAGAACGACTCTTTCACTGAAAATCACAAATCTAGACAAATCTCTAGAAGCCTCATAACTGGAGCAGCAGACTGATGTCAAATGAACAGAAACTCAGATCTGTGAAGGAAGAAGAGTCTGATTGGAGGGAACAGCCTGTGATGTCATCATTTGGAGCCAGTTCCTGCTGGTCTGTGATGTCATCATATGGAGCCAGTTCCTGCTGGTCTGTGATGTCATCATATGGAGCCAGTTCCTGCTGGTCTGTGATGTCATCATATGGAGCCAGTTCCTCCTGGTTTATGGAGTTTGTCGGCAGACTGAAACCGAAGCTGACTGTTTCCTCACGGTTTGATCCGGTTTCCTGTGTTCTGCTCCTGCGTTCCTATTGGTCGGCCTACGATGACCGCCCAATAGGAGAAGAGCTGCGGGGGGCGGGGGGGCGGGTCGTGATGTCACGTTTCATATTCACGCCTTTCCACACGGCGGCGCCTCACTTCCCATCATGCTCTCTGTCACTCCCTCGCTTCCCATCATGCTCTCTGTCACTCCCTCACTTCCCATCATGCTCTCTGTCTGTCCCGTAGGAACTGGTGCGCCTTCGTGGCGACGAAGACGGCGAGCTGCGTGGTGGAAGACGGCATCGAGACGTTCGTGAAGCCAGAATACCATCCGTGCTCCTGGGGGAGCGGGCAGTGCTCCAGAGGGGTGGTGTGAGTACACACACACACACACACACACACACACACTCACACACACACACACACTCTCTCTCTCACACACTGTGGCGATCTGCGCCTTTAAGAACGCACCCCCCCATGTCACACAGACACACACCCCCATAGACGGAGCAATGGAGATTTCAAAAGCTAATGGCGCCTACTCACAGACCGACACATGCAGGAAGAGGCCAGTCCGTCCCAGTGTTCCGCGTTAGCCTGCCAACCCCTGGCAGCGAGTAAAAGTCCGCCGTTTTTGTAGGCCAACCGTCTGTACAGCCCGGAACCACCTTCACTTCCAGAACACGCCATTTATTCTTCAACCCACCGCACATCGCCCTGGCCGACTATTCCCGGGAGCCGCTGCCACGTCCGTATCGGAGTACGCAACCGGAGGTAACGCCGGGGTTTCCCGGAGACCCGCACAAAGCTGTTTTGCTCTGGTGAGAGCGTCCACTTGGGAGCAGTGACTCTGACTGACCCGACTGTGGAGCTGACTGTGGGTTGGGGGTGGTTCTGGACTCAATTGGTGTTTGATTGTGCATTGCCCTGTGTATTGAATTGCTGTTGGTTGAGGTTGTTCACTGTATATTGAATTGTTGTTGGGTGGGGAGTTGCACTTACATGTTTTGTACAATACACTGTGGGGATCTTTGAAGTTGGCTGTGTTGTGTGTTTTTTGGCTTGCCGATATATGTTGTGTGCAACTGGCCGTTTGAGGGATAGGCACGTACCAGGTCCTTTGTAGGGTTGACTGGCTGGGCATGTATTCTTATTTTCTTTGTCAGACTGAGACTCTGACTGGCACCCCCTGGCTACCGCCCGCAACCGCTACAACACACACACACACACACACACACACACACACACACACACGCACACACACACACGCACACACACACACTCACCACACACACACACACACACACACACACACACACACTCACACTCACACACTCTCTCTCTCACACACACACACACACACTCACACACACACACACACACACACACACTCACACACACACACACACTCTCTCTCACACACACACACACACACTTGGACAGTCTCTGCTCGGCTCGCTCTGATCAAACAGCAGAACTTCTGTTTTCCACCCGTTTCTTTCCCTTCATTCCTTCTCTTCGTCTTTTTTCTTCTCTTTGTCTTTTTTCTTCTCTTCGTCTTTTTTCTTCTCTTCGTCTTTTTTCTTCTCTTCGTCTTTTTTCTTCTCTTCGTCTTTTTTCTTCTCCTCTCATGTTGCTCATGGAATGAACAGAGCAGGAAGGAGAGATGTAACTCATATTCCTGGGAAATATTCCACTCCTCTATCTCTCCCTCTCCCTCCGTCTCATCTATCCATTCCTTTCATTTACCCTCTCATCTTTCCCTTTCCTCTCCTTGTATTTTCTCTTTCTAATTCCCTCCTTTTCCTTTTCCTTCCTTCCCTCTCCTCTCTTGTCCTTCCATTTCCGTTTCTGTCTCTTCCCGTCTCTCTTTTCCTCTCCTTTTCTTTCATTTCTTTTCCTCTCCAGACATGAAAAACGAGGAATATGAGATGAAACTCAGTCCTGGGAAATCCTCCTCTCTAATGTTGAACCCCGAATATTCTTCTTTTCTTTTCTTTTCTTTTCTTTTCTTTTCTTTTCTTTTCTTTTCTTTTCTTTTCTTTTCTTCCTGATTGTCCAAACAAATTACATCCCATAAAAAGCCTGATTGCCTTTCCTGGAGTATAATTCTAGCTCCAAGATAATCCTCATTATCGTCTTTATTTTCTGAAAACAATACAGAGGTTTTTGTGTGTGTGTGTGTGTGTGTGTGTGTTGTTGTGCATCATGTTGTTTTCACAGTCAACATCTGCACAACCCAAAAGCTGCCGTCTCCTCTCAGGAACATTTCACCAGAAATAAAATGTAATCGTTTCAAATTTGCTAAATAAAAATAAAAAAAAGCTCCCCCTGGCTCCAGGCCCTTCTCATGTTAAATAATAATTTCCTCATGATTTTAATCCAGAAGCTCTTCTGAACAGATGGAAGCAGGCCAGCATGGCTCCTGTCTTCTCCTCAGGTCAGGTGATCAAACACTTGCAGGGCAGAATTTTATTTTTCATTAAATTCCACATGGTTGAGGAGTAAAATCATATAACAAAAATACACTGCAACTGCCACCAAGTGCAGTGAATCACAGACTGACATGTTGAGTTTAGTGAAACGCTCCTGCTGGGAATCGAAGTCCCGCCTCCTGACTGACAGTCTGCAGTCTGACTTCCTGTTGAGCGACAGTCTGACTTCCTGTTGAGCGACAGTCTGACTTCCTGTTGAGCGACAGTCTGACTTCCTGTTGAGCGACAGTCTGACTTCCTGCCCTTCCTTCCCTCAGGCTGAACTCTGACCTCCAGTCAGTGATCATAAGAAACACAACCAAAATTAAACATACTTTCAGAAATCAATAATTTGTTATTCCTTAAAAGATCTGATCTTCATAAATACGTACGATATGAAACTGTCATGAAGATTTATGTAAACTCTGTTCCACAAATAAAAAGGAGGATGAACCGGTTTCCTCCCTGCCTCTCTCTCTCCTACATTCCTCTGGAGGAAAGTGAGATCAGCTGACTCCAGACCAGCAGACTGAGTCCGGTCCAGCTGGGCTGCAGATGACAAACCGCTCTAACATGCAGCAGAGTGGGAACTAAAACAGTGTGTGTGTGTGTGTGTGTGTGTGTGTGTGTGTGTGTGTGTGTGTGAGAGAGAGAGAGAGAGGGAGAATCTACTCCCATCTCACTTTAAAAGAAGGTTTTTAAATTTATTTCCCCCAGAATGCATTTCAAGCTAAACTGATGGACCAAATTAAAATCCACTCTACAGACAACCAATAACATCTGGGATGACTTCACTGTGTGTGTGTGTGTGTGTGTGTGTGTGTGTGTGTGTTTCATCATCTGACATCACTGCAGTCTGCTGTTACATCAGTGGATCTTAGTGAAAAAAACATCAAACTAAATTTTCTCTCTCAGACACTGAAACACTGATCCTGGTCTGGTTTTAGCTAAAGTCTTTAATGTTAAACCTGTTTCTATTTATTTATTCATTTATTTATGTACTTATTTATCCTCATATTTATGTATATGATAAATGATAGGATATATACAGTATATTCTTCCAGTAATTCTACACATAATTCTATTATTTTTCTTCACTGTAAAATCTGTTCATCCAATATTTGCCCT
>NW_027284673.1:0-13691 GCF_046629955.1 Centroberyx affinis | reverse complement strand
CCTCCTCCTCCTCTCATCTCCTCCTCCTCCTCCTCTTCCTCCACCTCTTCTTCCTCCTCCTCCCTCTCCCTCTTCCTCCTCCTCCTCTCTCATTATTTCTTTACCTTGAGCTTCTCCAGATCATTCCAGGGCGACGGGTGGATTTGTTATCGGTTGTGTCGTGGCTGTGACCTTTGACCTTTGACCTCTTTACCTTTGGTTTAAAACATTACCAGCTGTAATCAAAGGTCAAGGTGTCACATGTGAAACCTCAGACTCCAGCGGTCTGACTGTGGAGAAGCTCAGACCCTGCAGCAGACAGAGCTGAGCTGGAACGTCTGAGCAGAAGAAATGTGACGGTTCAGTTTTCATGTTGAGAAGCACATGATGCGTCTGACAGCTGCTGCTTCACGCTGTTTTCTGCACAGCCTCAGTACAGCCGCTCAGAGGAGGCAGAGGAGGAGGAGAACACAGATTCCATACTCAAGTAAAAGTGCAAATACTCATTTAAAAAAATATTCTCTGGTAGAAGTTGAAGTACCGTTTCAAATCCTTTACTCAAGTCAAAGTATAAAAGTACGTGGACTTAAATTTACTAAAAGTAAAAGTTGTTTCTTGTTTCTTTGTCATTTCTAATGTTCTAAACTGGTTTCTGTTGAGCGTTCCTCTGAATCCAGATGAGAAAGAGTCTGCAGCTCAGATCAGGAACCTGAACCCTAGCAGCTGAATTCACTAACGTTAACTCTCTCTCTTGTTGCTTCTCTCTCTTGTTGCTTCTCTCTCTTGTTGCTTCTCTCTCTTGTTGCTTCTCTCTCTTGTTGCTTCTCTCTCTTGTTGCTTCTCTCTTCTTCGTGTTGCTTCTCTCTCTTGTTGCTTCTCTCTCTTGTTGCTTCTCTCTTCTTCGTGTTGCTTCTCTCTCTTGTTGCTTCTCTCTTCTTCGTGTTGCTTCTCTCTCTTGTTGCTTCTCTCTTCTTCGTGTTGCTTCTCTCTCTTGTTGCTTCTCTCTCTTGTTGCTTCTCTCTCTTGTTGCTTCTCTCTCTTGTTGCTTCTCTCTCGTGTTGCTTCTCTCTCGTGTTGCTTCTCTCTCTTGTTGCTTCTCTCCCTTGTTGCTTCTCTCTTCTTCCTGTTGCTTCTCTCTCTCGTTGCTTCTCTCTCTCCCTTTCCCTAATTTTTGGTGTCTCTTTGCTGAACAAGCAGCCGATCACATCTGGCTCTTGATCAGCTGTTTCCGGGATGGAAGCCGTCTGATGCTGAAAATAATTTTTTTTTTTAGAAAATCAGCTGATGATTTCCAGAGAGTAACGAGTCTGTTTTGAAAATGTAGTGAGTAGAAAGTAGATTTTTCTTGTGAAATGTAGTGAGTAAAGTAAAAAGTCTTCAGTGAAAGAAAAACTTATACTATACAAATACTTGAAAATCTTACTTAAGTACAGCAATGAAGTATTTTTACTTTGTTACATCAGACCTCCCCACCTCTGGGAGTCAACCTGACTGGAGCTGATGACGTCATATCAAGGGTTCAATCAGTATTATTATTATTACTAGTAGTAGTAGTAGTAGTAGTAGTAGTAGTAATAGCAGCACTAGTAGTTGTAGTATGAGTATTACAACAGTTATTTAGTTGTCTGTTTATTGTCCTCATATTTCAGGTTCACTCAGCACTCACTGACTGACCCAGGGGGGGAACTGCATCACTGGTGGGACAACATGTTTACTGTCTGCTTGTTATTTCTTAGTCTTGCGAGTTGTTGGTGATCTCGCGGGACCGTGACACCTCCCGTCCAGCAGGTGTCGCTCTACCCAGAATCCAGTGCGGTTTGTGTGCGATGATATCAAAGAAGAAGAAGAAGAGCTGAAGGCGCACCAGGGAAAATGTCCGCTCCGAAAACTGTTCCTAAAGACGCTCAGGTATTTATGGATAAACATCGATCTGTTTGCCTTCAGTAACTCACAGTTCAGATGAATCCTGCTCGTGCTAGTGTGTGATAATGTCGGTGACGTCAACCAGCTCGTGCAGCGAGCACTTTTGCATATTCCTCTCTAAACCCGCTATCTTGCAAGCTAGCGCTAGCGTTAGCCTGTTCACAACAGCCGTTAGTGATGCTAGCTAGCGAGCTAAGCTAGCTTGTAGCTAATGCAAAGACTGTAGAAAGTAATGTTATCGTGTCTTTTGGATGGATAAACATCAGGATTACCTGCAGATAATGAGTTTATTTTATCTATTGCAACATGACGTTAAGATTTAGTTAACCTTAAGTTAAGTTAGCTTTGTGTTTTGACAACAAAACACTTTTACAAGTTGTCATGATAGTAAATGTCATTGATAAAACTAGGTTTGGATACAGTACAGTACAATACTTATAATTATTAACAAGAAGTAAAGTAAACGGCGCGTTGCTCGTTCCGCACAAAATGAATCAGAATATGAAGAACTGAACCAAAACACTGAGAGAGAGAGAGGGAGAGAGGGAGAGAGAGAGAGAGAGAGGGAGGGAGAGAGAGAGAGAGAGAGAGAGAGAGAGAGGGAGAGAGGGAGGGAGAGAGAGAGAGAGAGAGAGAGAGGGAGGGAGGGAGGCTGCAGGTAGATGATCATCCTGAGCTGCAGACTGGTCAGACAGACAGACAGTCAGTCTGCCGCCTGTCTGTCTGTCTGTCTGCCTGCCTGCCTGCCTGCCTGTCTGTCTGCCTGTCTGTCTGCCTGCCTGTCTGTCTGTCTGTGTGAAGCTCCTCTCTCTGCCTGCTGTTCTGGACCAGCTGCTTTCCCTCAGATCAGAACATGGTTTCTTCCTGCAGGTGATGATCCAGATCCTGAAGGACATGGGCATCACCGAGTACGAGCCCCGAGTCATCAACCAGATGCTGGAGTTCACCTACAGTGAGTCTGAACACAAGCTCTCTAACACACTGAGACTAGAGACGACAACCTGTTTCTCTCCTGATACGACCCGATACAGGATCAATACAACCAACAGACAACAGACAATATCAATGATTAAGACAGAGAGTAAAACATTTAAAATAGAGAGAAAGACAATAACATTTTAATTAAAAGAGCAGGAGGCTGGAAGACAGTTAGAGATGAAAAGCGAGACGAGACGATCTGTTTCTCTCCTGATACGACCCGATACAGGATCAATACAACCAGGATACCATGTGATCAATAAAAGTTCAGTGACAACAAAGTCTGACTGATCAGAATTCTGTTTATTTCTGAGACTCAAATCTTTCCAGCGATGCCATTGGCTGCTAGAATGTAAACAACAATTTAAAAATGTTGTTACAAAGTGACAATAATATAATTTAGATGGAGAGTCGTCTGTATTTTTGTAACAAATGAGGAATTTCTCTGTAAAAAAAAAATATATATATATATATTTTCCTAAAAAGGATGTAAATCATTCTGGATTGAAACCCTTCAGTTAAATATTTTGCTTTTCTACAGCAGCACTTGATTTATTATGTAAAGAAAGTTTATTTATATTGTACATTTCATACACAAAGACTTTACACAAGATATGTAAGACATTAGAGAAGGAATACGGCATATGATCAATAAAAAACAAATAAAAAGAAAAGAATAATAATAATAATAGAAGAGAGAATAAATAAAGAATTAAAATGCATAAATAGAGAAATAAGATGCAGTTGCAGCGCAGAACAAAAACGTTGTGAGTCTGGTTCTGTTCTTCTTCTACTCCACATTTGACCGTCTCTCCTCAGGATACGTGACGACCATCATCGAAGACGCCAAGATCTACGCCACGCACGCCAAGAAGTCCACCGTGGACGCCGACGACATCAAGCTGGCCATCCAGTGCCGCATGGACCAGTCCTTCACCTCGCCGCCGCCGCGAGACGTAAGCCCCCGCCGCCCGCCGCGTGTGTGTGTGTGTGTGTGTGTGTGTGTGTGTGTGTGTGTGTGTGTGTGTGTGTGTGGGGGGGGGGGGGGGGGGGGAGAATAGATGTAATTTGGACCAAATGTTTTTGAGAAAAGGTTTAGAGAAGTCAGTTTCCTCCTGTGTGTGCAGAGCTGTCTGACCTGGGATCTGCTGTCTGGGGAAGTTTTGTCAAATTCAACATTTTCACCTTTCAGAAATGTAAAAGTAAGTTAAAAAACATCAGAAGTGGCCGAGCTGATAGCAAAGTTTTGAAACTCCCTTCAGATCATCAGCTGGACTGTAAATACTGCAGGCAGAGTGATGCTGAGGATATTAAATTTGACACAAGGATAAAAATTACAGATGGGTTAATTTGCCATGTGACAGTTTGTTCAGTGTTGGATGAAAAGAAAAAAAAAACTTTTCTTCTGGATCTGAATTGAACTCAAGTCAGTCTCCCTGTTTGAACAGTTTGAGAATTTCAAATATCTTGAATTATTTTAACTAAACCCAAAGCCTTAAAAACTGCTCAGTACAGGTAAATAAACACAGGTGAAGTCTTCCTAGGCTGATTTCTCACACAGTGTTTTACTGCCTGGAGCTTTTTGTGAGGAGAAATAAAAATCTTTCCTGAAAAGTTGAAGAAACTTCAGCCTCAGAAGTCTGAACACTCTGCAGTTTCTCGGTCCTTGTTTCTTTCAGGAGTTAAATGTCCTCGTCTTTAGTTCTCAGCAGCATTCAGCAGCTCGTCCACAGTCTGAAGTTTGACCCGGAGCCTCGGGGCCTCAGAGTGACCCGGGCCGGGTGTGGGCGCTCTGTTTGACCTTCTGTCTGTCTGTCCTCAGTTCCTGCTGGAGGTGGCGAGGCAGAAGAACCAGACTCCTCTGCCGCTCATCAAGCCGTACACCGGGCCCCGGCTGCCCCCGGACCGCTACTGCCTCACCGCCCCCAACTACCGCCTCAAGTCCGTCCAGAAGAAGGTAAACCGCCTCCGTCTGCTTCACCGCCCCGTCTCTCCGCTGAGCGGGGCCGCACCGAACGATTCTTTTTTTTATTGATTAATCCAGTGGTTCTCAAACTTTTTCACGTCAAGGACCCCTAAACTGACACAAATTAGACCACGGACCCCCATCTGATAAGATTTTTGCTTTTAGATGATTTATTACAGAAAGTGTATGAAACCCATGACCAAAATAGTGATACATTCTGTCACTGTGTTACTTCTGGATGGAATTATAGTGAAAATAAATTATTCCCCTTTTTGCTGGGGACCCCCTGGAACCCCCTCAAGGACCCCTGGGGATCCCCGGACCCCATGTTGAGAACCACTGGATTAATCTACCGATTCTTTTTTCGATTAGTCGATTAATCTAACAACTAATTTATCGATTATTCTAAAGATTATTTTTTTATCACTCGATTCATATAACAATTAATTTACCCAAAATAAATATCAAAAACTTGTCTCTTACTCTCATTAATATTTCAATATTTTATTCAGTCATCTTCTCTTAAAAACAGTCCAACCATAAAATCTCTCCAAAATAAAATTAAAGAGCGCTTGTTCAATTCAAGTAAAAGGAATATAGTGCATTAACCCGGGTGCTCAGGCCTGATGTGAGCGGCCTGTTCTTATATGAAGTCTGTGGGTCAGTGTCAGTGACTCCGCCTCTCCGGACAGTTTCAGTTTACAGGTGAAAATTACAAATGGAGCCGATCACTGCAGAGGCAAAACAAAACAAAACATCTTTTTCTGACACTTATGGAGTCGTGTGTTGTGATGAAACTGTTGTTGCTTCATCAGAAAGAACAGCAGGAAAGAAATAACCGACGCAGATCCATCTGTTAAAAACATAAAGCTCATGTCAGAGAGCTGATTCATGTCAGAAACTTTTCTTCTGATCCCGTCCTGTGGATCAGGTAAACACACATCTCAATGCGGTCGTTATATTTAGCGCTCAGGGAAACACGTTCAGAGTGAAAAGTCTCCTGTAGCCGTCGGGTCTCTGTCTGGAACGCTCCACACGGTGGGTGATGGGATGGGAGAGGTTTCTTATCTGCGGCTTGTTCTGCTGAGTTTAGACCCGGAGCCCGCTGTCGGACCGGGACCCGCTCGGTCCGAACCCTCCGGTCTGAGCTGTGATCCGGTCTGAACAGTGATCCGGTCTAGGGCTGAAACTAACGATTATTTTCATTGTCGATTAATCTGTTGATTATTTTCTCGATTAATCGATTAGTTGTTTGGTCTATAAAATGTCAGAAAATGGTGAAAAATGTGGATCAGTGTTTCCCAAAGCCCAAGATGACCTCCTCAAATGTCTTGTTTTGTCCACAACCCAAAGATATTCAGTTTACTGTCATAGAGGAGGAAAGAAACCAGGAAATATTCACATGTAAGAAGCTGGAATCAGAGAATTTTCACTTATTTTTCTTAAAAAATTACTCAAACCGATTAATCGATTATCAAAATAGTTGGCAATTAATTTAATAGTTGACAACTAATCGATTAATCGATTAATCGTTGCAGCTCTAATCCGGTCTGAATAGTGATCTGGTCTGAGCTGTGAGCTAACCCTAACCCGGTCTGAGATAGGGATGCAAATTTCAATCAATTTCCTTAATCAACCGCCAGTCACGTTAACGACCAATTCACTGATTAATCATTATGTAAAAAACAGCTTTTGACATAGAAAATACAAAATGTGTGTTTTTTTTGTCTTTAGGCCGACTCAACAAGTTAATACACCAAGCAAAACTTAACAGATCTTCCTGTGATCCCTGTCACTGTGCTGTAGACCTGCTGTGTTCACACTGGGTCACAGTGTTTACAGTGAACACTTCTCTTCTCAGGTGTGATGATGTCACACTGGACGTCTCCCCACTTGTCTTTCTTCTTCCTCTGTGTCAGCAGTGAAAGTTAAATAGTGTTTTCCTCCAGGTGTCGTCCTCGGCCGGCAGGATATCGGTGCCTCGCCTCAGTGTGGGAGCCGTCTCCAGCAGACCCTCCACCCCCACCCTGGGTGAGTCCAGCACCTCCGGACCTGCAGTGCAGCTGTGAGGCAGCGGGGGGGCGCTCTGCTCTCACAGTGTGTCTGAAATCATCTAAATATAAGAACAGAACAGAATAGAATAGAATAAACTTTATTGTCCAGCCGAGGCAGGAAAATTGTCCTTGGTCTCACCGAGGAAAATATAAACACAAACATTTCCACAAGATAAAATCAGTTCACCTTTACCAGCTGCAACATTAAAGTGATGCATCAATAATTATAATCCAATAATATGATATACATTATACTGAAATGGGCCATTCTGCATAATGAGTACTTTTACTTTTGGTACTTTACTTTAAGTATATTTTGATGCTAATACTTTTGTACTTTTACTTGAGTAAAACTTTGAATGCAGGACTTTTACTTGTAACAGAGTATTTCTACACTGTGGTATTGGTACTTTTACTGAAGTACAAGGTCTGAGTACTTCCTCCACCTCCCTCTCTCTCCTCAGGAACTCCCTCGGTCCAGTCGGTCGGCAGTAAGGTCGGAGCTCCGGTGTCTCTGACGGGACAGAGGTTCACCGTGCAGATCCCGCCCCCGCAGACGGCCACGTCCAAAACCGGTAAGACACCGACCGACCGACCGACCCGTAACACCGCAGTGTGAAGGAGAAACTGGTTCCTCTGACCAGGCTTTTAGTTTCAGACTGAAGCTGCCGGTCGCCCGTATTTAATTTCTTTAAATTTGAACATTTTCATGCCAAACTTCCTCTTCAGGTTTCTTCTCATCAGGGTGAAAAGCCTCTGAAACATTTAGAGCATCATGGGAAACTAAAACTCTCTTCAGTGTCAGCAGCTGTTTGAGGCAGCGGTGACATTAAAGTCACAGTGAAATGAAAAATGACTAACTTGTGTCATACCATGTCATAATACACACTTACTTCACAATAAACACCAAAACATTTAAAGAGTGTCTTCCTGCAGGCTCCACTGTCAGGACAGGAAATACATGCAAAAAATACAAAATAAAAGCGTGTAGACACTTTCGGTGGAAGCGCTTTTGTCGTTGATTTATATTTAATTAATTAGTCAACATTGTGACGTGAAAAATATTAATTCCTTAAATGTAGCATATATATTGATTTTGCCTATTCTGTCTGTGTAGCACGTAATGTGAGTATCTATGCCAGTGTAGCAACACACTGTATATCCATTCAATATTTCTACTAGTAACAGTGTCTTATTTACACGCACTATTGATTTATTCGGTCAGAATAAGACATAAACTCTGTTCATATAGCAGAGCGACATCAATTCATAGAAAAACAAAAAGCTTGTTGATTGATGAGTTGGAGCTTCAGCCTCTCTTCCTGTCTTTCTCAGAAAACACACACACACTTCTCATTCATAATTTCCCTTTGAAAAATAATATACTACGACATTTTACTGCACTGACCTGAATTTAATATAGGCCAATAAATATTTTAACTATGCAAGCAGTGTCAGCACACATGGAGGGCAGGGATAGTTAGCAGAGGGAAGAGAGGGAGAGACAAACCCAGAGAGGGAGAGACAAACCCGCAGAGGGAAGAGAGACGGGAAGAGAGGGAGAGACAAACCTGCAGAGGGAAGAGAGACGGGAAGAGAGGGAGAGACAAACCTGCAGAGGGAAGAGAGGGAGAGACAAACCCGCAGAGGGAAGAGAGACGGGAAGAGAGGGAGAGACAAACCTGCAGAGGGAAGAGAGGGAGAGACAAACCCGCAGAGGGAAGAGAGACGGGAAGAGAGGGAGAGACAAACCTGCAGAGGGAAGAGAGGGAGAGACAAACCTGCAGAGGGAAGAGAGACGGGAAGAGAGGGAGAGACAAACCCGCAGAGGGAAGAGAGGGAGAGACAAACCCGCAGAGGGAAGAGAGGGAGAGACAAACCTGCAGAGGGAAGAGAGACGGGAAGAGAGGGAGAGACAAACCCGCAGAGGGAAGAGAGACGGGAAGAGAGGGAGAGACAAACCCGCAGAGGGAAGAGAGGGAGAGACAAACCCGCAGAGGGAAGAGAGGGAGAGACAAACCCGCAGAGGGAAGAGAGACGGGAAGAGAGGGAGAGACAAACCTGCAGAGGGAAGAGAGGGAGAGACAAACCCGCAGAGGGAAGAGAGGGAGAGACAAACCTGCAGAGGGAAGAGAGGGAGAGACAAACCCGCAGAGGGAAGAGAGGGAGAGACAAACCTGCAGAGGGAAGAGAGGGAGAGACAAACCTGCAGAGGGAAGAGAGGGAGAGACAAACCTGCAGAGGGAAGAGAGACGGGAAGAGAGGGAGAGACAAACCTGCAGAGGGAAGAGAGACGGGAAGAGAGGGAGAGACAAACCTGCAGAGGGAAGAGAGGGAGAGACAAACCCGCAGAGGGAAGAGAGACGGGAAGAGAGGGAGAGACAAACCTGCAGAGGGAAGAGAGACGGGAAGAGAGGGAGAGACAAACCTGCAGAGGGAAGAGAGGGAGAGACAAACCCGCAGAGGGAAGAGAGGGAGAGACAAACCTGCAGAGGGAAGAGAGGGAGAGACAAACCCGCAGAGGGAAGAGAGGGAGAGACAAACCCAAAACTTTATTCATATAGAACGTCTCTAACAGCTTTAAGTTCCCAATGTGCTTCACAACAAGACAGGAAGCTGATGAGGTCACTGGAAAACACTTTGAAAAGAAAACAAAATGGCCGCCACATCAAGTTCCCTTCCTGTTGGTTTTGAATGAATAGAACAAAGACATGCACAGTATCTCACACACACACACACACACACACACACACACACACACTCACACACACACACACACACACACACACACACACACACACACACACTCAGCTGTCATTAAAAAGCCTCCCTGCTGTCTCGTCCCTCAGCTGTGCCGTCCACGCCCGCCGTCCCCAACGTCCTCATCAACCCTTCTCTGATTGGCTCAAAGAACATCCTCATCACCGCCAACATGGTGTCGCAGAACTCCGCCGCCGAGTCTCTGAAGAGGAAGCACGAAGACGAGGACGACTACGACGCCTTGTGACTTCAACACCGCCCCCAAAACAAACAAACAAACAAACAAACAAACAAACAAACAAACAAAAAAAATCAGTCGGTGACCCTTGACCCCCGGGCATCCTGAGGCATCACAACCACTTCGCTCTATTGTTACATCACAGTCAGCAGGAGGCGAGCTGGGTTATGATGTGTGATGTCATCGGCTCTGAACCTTTTAGTTTGACGTAAACTTCCTTCATCCAGTGAAGGGATTTTCTGTCTCTCTTCTTCTTCTTCTTCTTCTTCTTCTTCTTCTTCATCTGGGATTTTACCGGTTTCCACTGAGCAGCTGAACCTGCTACAGCTGTTAAAGAAGCAGAAGAAGAAGAAGAAGCTCTGCTGTTACATGACTGACATGAGGAACAGATCAGACTGCAGTGATGAAGGAGATGATGAGGAAGATGATGAGGAAGATGTGGTTCCACTGTTCCACTGGGAGACTAAACTGACTTTAACATCTGAAGATCCAGAACAAACCATCAGCTGCTTCCAGTCTGAACCAGTCGAGGTGAACTGGGATCCAGATGAAGACCTGTCTGTCTGTTTCTACCTGTCTGTCTGTTTCTACCTGTCTGTCTGTTTCCACCTGTCTGTCTCTTTCCAGCTGTCTTCAGTCAGACTCTGTGGATCTGGATCTTTCTCTCAGTTCAGTGACTTCAGTCTGTCAGCGGTGTGGAAGCAGAACTGAAGTCTGGTTCTGCTGAAACTCTCTTCAGCTTCCAGACTGTGTGTGTGAGTGTGAGTGTGTGTGTGTGTGTCTGTGTGTCTGTGTGTCTGTGTGTCTGTGTGTCTGTGTGTCTGTGTGTCTGTGTGTCTGTGTGTCTGTGTGTGTGTGTCTGTCTGTGTCTGTGTCTGTGTCTGTGTGTGTGTGTGTGTGTGTGTGTGTGTGTCTGTGTGTGTGTGTGTGTGTGTGTCTGTCTGTGTGTGTGTGTGTGTGTGTGTGTGTGTGTGTGTGTGTGTGTGTCTGTGTCTGTCTGTGTGTGTGTGTGTGTGTGTGTGTGTGTGTCTCTGAGCAGGAGACAGGAAGATGGCCGCCTGGCTCTGTGTGTTGTGATGCCTCCTGATGCTTCAGTCTGCTGTAAATATGCTGAGATGTTTCCCCCTCATGTTTCTGTTCACTTCTCGTTTTTATAGGGAAATAAAAAAAAAAAATGTCTTTGTGACAAAAAAGTTGAGTTGTCTTGCTTTATCATTTCATTTCTAATAATCAAGTTGATTAAAGTCCAGCAGCAGTGAGACGGTTTGTTTGGTTCTGAAGTTTCTGAAATGTTTGTTTCTAGTTTTTATTTTCAGTTTAAGACGAGACACAAAGATCATTTCATTCTGTCAGTCAAATGTTAGATGTGGAATATAAACACTGAACTTACTTTGTTATTGACATCAGAACCTTCTGTGTTTTCCACTTTCAGTCTGAAGAATGAAACGGTGAAAGGACAGATGCATAAGTAGAGCTGGATCATAATTCAATATTATGGTTTATCGTCTCAGTGGGATCATACTGTGATGATGTGACGCTCAGTCCTGCTGTCTGAACTGAGGAGAACTAACTCATTAAGAAACTCAGACAAAATGAAGTCTGGTCGGAATATTATGTGAAAATTTCAGTTTAGTTTGACATCACACCAAACATCACCATTCAGTTCAATATGATGAACATTCATTTGATTATTTAACGTGATTTCGCTTATGTGAGCCGTATATATTGATATATAATAATAAAAAATCCTTATGATTATTGTGATATTGATTTCAACCATATCACCTGGCCCTATTCATAAGAAGTGAGGAGTTACTTTCAAAATATATTGTACATGACAAACCCCCATGCTTTTTATGTTCCTGTCTCTCTCTCTGTCTCTCTCTCTGTCTCTCTGCCTGTCTCTCTCTCTCTCTCTCTGCCTGTCTCTCTCTCTCTCTCCGTCTCTCTCTTTGTCTCTCTGCCTGTCTCTCTCTCTCTGCCTGTCTCTCTCTCTCTCTGCCTGTCTCTCTCTCTGCCTGTCTCTGCCTCTCTCTTTGTCTCTCCGCCTGTCTCTGCCTCTCTTTGTCTCTCTGCCTGTCTCTCTCTCTCTCTCTCTGCCTGTCTCTCTCTCTGTCTCTCTCTCCGTCTCTCTCTTTGTCTCTGCCTGTCTCTCTCTCTCTGCCTGTCTCTCTCTCTCTCTGCCTGTCTCTCTCTCTCTGCCTGTCTCTCTCTCTCTCTGCCTGTCTCTCTCTCTCTCTCTGCCTGTCTCTCTCTCTCTCTGCCTGTCTCTCTCTCTCTCTGCCTGTCTCTCTGCCTGTCTCTCTCTCTCTCTCTCTGTGAAAGAAAACCTGATACAAACTTCATCCTGACAGCATCGGTTCCTCCTATAGAGTCGATGATCTGATTAGATTTTGAGCGCCTTGCTGCATAAATTTGCATATTAATCGCACAATGGGAGCTATCTAACTCCATTTGAAGGTGGTTATTGGATTGATTATAGATATATGAGTATAGAATATCAATTTTCTGAATCTTAACCTCTAAAGGTTCCTAGGTTGTTTTGAATAAAAAAAACATGCAGTCACTTAAAGTTTTGTTTTAGCTCTGTAAGAAAATGAGGAAAAACACCTGAGAGACACTGAAGCTCTTCAGTTACTTTATGGTTTATGGAAGAGGATCAGGGCCATTCTGACTTTAATCTCAGAACTCAAATACATTTTTCACGTGGCCCTGATCCTCTTCCGTAATGGTTGATTTTAAATTTAAAAAATATAAAATAAAATATATAAAATAAATATTTTAAATGTGACCGTTCCAAATTAAATATGAACGCTTCAATCCAAGTTACAGCAACAAGAGCATCAGTCGTCACTTCAGACAGTATTTTATTTACTATGAGAAAGCCAGAAGAGTAATATTTAAACTGTCAATACTACTGTAAATAATCTCACATTAGACAAATTCCCATTATAAACACACTACAGTCAGTCTGAACCTGACTGAAGGTTCTGCTTCATTCTGATCTTCAGTCTTCTGCTTAAAGTCTTCAAATGAGTTTCTTAGTCAAATATAAATAGTGAAGTTGATCCTATGTATGAATTTCTTTCCAAAGCCTTTGTCTTTCCATCAAGGCAAAGAATCTAAAATATCAGATAGTTTGGATTTGTTTAACACTTTTTTGGTCGCTGCATAATTCAGTTTGTGTTATTTCATAGTTTTGAGTCTTTACTGTTATTCTAACATGTGGAAAATAGTAGAAATAAAGAAAAATGTGGCGTGTCCAAACTTTTGACCGGTAACGTCATTGAAGTTGAAAGAATGCTGGAATTGAGTTTCCTCATTGTACTTTTTGTATTTTGAAAAGCTAGATTTTATTTAAATACATCTCACAGTGTTTTTGTCCACTGTGATGTTTCTCCGGAGCAGAAACCTGTTTGGATGGAAGAGTTTGGATCATCGCTCCACACTCTGGGCTCTTCTTACCCTTTGGAGGGGAAACGACCACATCATTATGAATCCTTTGCACAAATGTCTTTTTTTTTTAACTGTATATGAATCACAGCGGAACATTTCTAACACTTGCTGTTTGAGACGATCAATAGATCTGAACACCGTCCGATCCGTTTGATAAGGAGCACAGAACACAATGTAGGTTAGTTCATTTCACCTTTAATAAAAAAAAAAGAAAACTAAAATAAAAATCTCAAAATTAAAAAAAATTACATGGCAAAACAATAGACTTTCTTTTCTTCAATGATTATGAGAATAATCATGGTCGCAATGATGATACAGTAGAAGTAATAATAGTCAC
>NW_027284672.1:0-20413 GCF_046629955.1 Centroberyx affinis | reverse complement strand
CTCTCTCTATCACTCACCAACATGCATACATGCATGCTCACTGTATAAACACACTGCTTTTACCATATAGAAATGATGCTGGCCTTGTAGTGACTTAATAGCCTAATCTTTCTTGCTTTCTCTCTCTCTCTCTCTCTCTCTCTCTCTCACACACACACACACACACACACACACACAAATATACACAGTCACACTGCATTGCAAAGCGCTGGCGCAGTGAGGTGAACGTATCAGGCATATTAAGTCATACTGGTAGGGGCGGTGGGGTGGGGGTGGGGGGTGGGGGGAAGCTGGCTCCGCCGCCTAGTGATTTCCACCACTGCAGCGTCAAAAATTGAAAAGCCAATTCCAATTGGACCCCAGTAATTAGAACTGACCTGAATGGCTGCACTGAATATGGAATGAGAGAGAGAGAGGGGTATAAAGATAGGGGGGGGGAGAGAGAGAGAAGGAAAGAGAGAGGGGGAATGGACATAAAGACAAATGACCTAGACCCAGAAAAGTGTTGGCTAACCATAATCACAATGACCTTCATAATGATTCTTGTTGAGATCCTATTGGTTACACCCCCTACTGCACATATAGGTTAGAGGATTCATGTGTGATGGGTTGAGAAAGACAGAGATTTGTTACATTTCCACTCACACACTGCAAAAAATGTCTGCCTTACATTAATAAGTAATTTAGTCTTATTCATCTTATTTTTCTTAAATCTTTCATAAATGAAAAATTCTGTTAATGGGATGAGTTAACTGCAGTTGATGCTCATGCAGTTTCAGCAGTATCAATACCTTGAAACAAGGCAGAATAGGGAAGATCACTAATGTCACCTGATTCAAGAAAATAGGCTGATTCACATTGGAAGCGAGTGAAATTATCTCCCTCCATTGTCAGGTTTTTCAACTTGTTTTCAGAAAAATAAGATTTTAACACTTTAACACTGAGTACAAAGCTGCGCAAGGCAACTTTGCATGTTGATGGCTTCAAATGGCAGTGGAAGATAAAAATGTGAACTTCAATACCCATAAATACACAGAAATTTATACCAAAGAGGCAAAAGATCCAACGTTGGTGAGTCCAGCTTTCTCTGGACTTTCACTTTAAAGTTTCCATTCATCGGGGGATGGGACGCTCTTCCAGCCCCACTTTGGGATTTAGGTTGACAAGACAGGTCTATTTTTACATAACAAATCTTGCTTTTTAAATAAGGCCACAGTAAAGTATGTATGAGTATGTCGTCCTTCACGAATGATGCGATCCCAATCAGTAACAAATATCATCTTGTTCTGACCTGTAATTGTAGCGCCCCGCTCTTGGGGAAATCAGATGCTGGGAGCGCATTTCCCCAAGTCTGAGATGATTCATGTGATGGACACATGATCAGAAGGAGACTGATCCATACTGCTCCCTTAGATTTAATCAATGACTCATTGCGATGGATATTTTTTGCGGTGTGGGTCCCTCAGGAATAGGGTGACCTGTCTGTGGGGGTCCTGAGGGCGCCCAGGCCTGCTTTTACCGATCCAACCCAACCCCCCCCACCGACCCCCACCTCCCTGCACCCTGCCTCCCTCTCTCTCCATCTCTCCTTCGACCTCCCTCACTTCCATCATCTCTGACTTCCCCTCCTCCCCCCTCCTCTCTTCCCATCCCGCCTTTTACACGTCTCTCTTACCCTCCTCCTCTTCCCTCCTGCCCCCCCCCCCACCCCCCCCACCCCAAGCTCTTCATCATTGGTGACCCTCACCCCCCCGCTCTCTCTTTCCCTCTCTCTCTCTCTCTCTCTCTCTCTCTCCTCTGCTCTGTCCCTCTCTCACCTAAACTCCCCACTGGATTCACCTTGACCCTCACCCTCTCCATGCACCCCCACAGCCATCACCCATCAAGATAGATGGACTGCAGTAAAGACCCTGACAGCAGAGGTTGAAAAAGAGAGGGAGGGAAAGAGAAGATGGAAAAAAAAAAAAAAAAAACGGGGAGGAAAATAGGAGGATGGACGAGCTGAGAGACGGGAAGCGAAAGAAATTAGAAAATGTCAAGAGACAGCGATAGGGGAAATCATATAAGTTGAGGGGGGTGGGGTAGCTATAGGTGTGAGCGATGGGATTTATTGGTAAAGTGCATGTGCACATACTCTCTCCATCTCACATACACACACACACACACACACACACACACACACACACACACACAGGCAGCACCAGTCCATGTGAGCTGTCAAACAAAACGGTCACACTGGGCTGCCCAGGTCACAGAACGGTGAGCTCAAGAGCACACACACACACACACACACACACGCACACACACACACAGAGCAAACTCAGTCCCATCACTCTCTTAATTCCCTGTTGCTTTCACTCAAAAATAAATCCAACACAGAGTACAATAAACAGTATTTAACCTCTGCACGCCTATCAGTTTCCAGATTGGTCATTAAATTGCTTTGTGAAACTGAACTGAATAATTAAACGGAAGGTTGCAGCGCGCCGGAACTGTTTGTTTTGCCAATGAATCCTGTGCATAAACCATGTCAGCCCACTGAAATGAGGTAATTTAGTCCTCTCAGCCTTTCCCACAGTGCAAAATAAGGAGTTGTGGGTCCAAATACTGAGTAAGACAGGCCAAGAAGACTCTGGACTATTGGTTTAGGAAGATGATGTACATTCTACACATAGTCCACTTATTCACATTCACAATACTGAGTTAATGCAATGCATACAGGCCATTATTTTTAACACTGTATAGTGCATTCCTAACGTAATCTCTGTGAGAGACTGTGCTGTGTGCTGCACTTCCTTCCAGCAAAGTAAATAGGTGATAATGCAGAGAGTGCAGCCTACATTAAGGGAGAGTTAGAGGACGGTAGCATGGTAAGAATGGGGACAGTACAGGAGCGTTGCATGTACACACATTCATACGCATGGGGTTAATGTACTGTACATGCACATACATTAAGTTTTACTGTACCGTTAAGCACACACAGACACACACACTCACACACTGCCACACACAGGGACAGTGACTGTATTCCATTAGTGTGTACTGTAGGGACCAGGCCACTGGCTGGGCTCAGTCTCTAATGCACTGGGTCCTGCAGCCCCGGGTGATCCAACCAGTCAATGCAACTAACTGTCACACAGTCAGGAGAGAGAGAGAGAGAGAGAGAGAGAGTGTGTGTGTGTGTGTGTGTGTTGTCACTATGACTCCCTGTGAAGCTTGCCTCTTGCCTATTTACTTGCCTGCAGGTGTCATTACATTGCCCGCCAATGTTTACACAGTGAAGTGCTGTCTAGTGAAGTGTGACCTACTGTATACACCTTTTACTACAGCCCCTAAATGTGTTACTACTACTACTAGTAGTAATAGTAGTACTAGAATAACCACTATTAATATGGGTTAGGGTTAGTGAAATGAAATGCTTGATCTCCTAATGAGCTGAAATTCTATTCTATTCTATTCTATTCTGGAGCTCCAAAATGAGATAACTCATCCCATGTATTTTCAATTAGTTCCAGAATGGGGGAAGGAACTGATGTGTAATCTGTGAATAATGGTGGAGTATTAACACTAAGAAGATGAAAAAAAAAAAAATCTGGGAAGCCACTTCTATTCTATTCTATTGTTCTCTTCTATTCAAACTCATTCATTATTCATATCTGCGTGCTAAAATGTGTTTCCTCATTAGTGGTGCATGTCACATCCCTGACACAGGTCACAGGCCCTGTAGTATCATGTCGGGCCACTGGATCCCTGCTCCCCTATATCCGGTTGGGTCAAAGCTTTGTGACAGCTGTGGGCCCCTCCTGCTCCCTTTCTGGCAGGGGCCACTGACTCTGGCCCTTCTCCAGACTCGTCACATTTAACCCCAACTGGCCCCTATTGGAAATTAGCATAGTGACTATAATGACATGAGTTTTTACTTAGGGGAATATATCTGCAAACTCATCTGGGCTCTGTGCAGTGTAACATAGCTTTGAAATATAGCAAAAAATAAATTAGATTCCATCAGCTGGAAACTCAAATAAACAAGCTCAGATAAAAGTTGAGTTTAGCCATGTCAGAAAATGACACATCCACAAGTAAAAGGATGGACTCTTTCAAGAATTGATTAGTATTGGGCAAGTTGTTATTGTTCTTTGGTGTCAGCTAATGTTGGCCATATTTCATGCTGTCTGAAGAAGAAAACAGAGAAATGCACTTGGCAGTATTCTAATACTCCAACTAATGGCTATACAACCACAACAGACACCTTATACAGGGGAGTAATAGTGTGTGTGACATTTCTGGGAGGTTGTGGTGGATAGATATTCAGCATTTCAGAACATTCTAAGCCTGAATTGCTGAACTTCATTTGAACCATTTGTTTGGCCGATCACGCCAAGCCTACATGAGTATTGATTTATTATTATTTATTATTTATTGAATAAATGTGTTTCCACTTCTACACTGTATTTATTGCAGAATTTCAACAATTTATCAACAATTTCCTGCCCAAAACCTTTTTTTGCAATATGGAGGACATTTTGATCAAACTTGGGAGTTTCTATTCAGCCTTTCTAATTCGATACATCACAAATCAGATAAAACACTGGGATGGAAATAGAGCTAATACCCACCATAAACTGTGGTGTCAGTCTAGATGTATTGGTGTTGCTTGGAGGAAAGTGCACTGTGGTAAGGTAAATATAAACCTGACTCAGTTTAGTGCCTATCACACATATTTCCCTCGACACGCCCTGTGACTCCGTGTAACACAGTAATGAATCCGGCTACAGCACATACACAACACCATATTAGAGGTGGCTCAGCATTGTTGGGAGTGTAAAAGTGGAGCTCTTAAGTCCCACGTTTGTCAGCGCCGGTGAGAACGCAGCTGACAGCCGACGCTCCGTATACACACACTGTACCGCACCTCTGATGGGATGGAAAAAATATATGACAGGATGTCTGCTTCATCTGCCTCACAGATTACGCTCCAGCTCAAAGACGGACCCCTACAGAGACAGGAAGAGGGAGTGAGAGAGGCAAAAAAACGTGTTCGACTGTGTGACTGCGTTGTGTGTGTGTGTGTGTTCTGTGAGAGACACCTTCAAGGAGGAGGGAGGCTCCAGCTCTCAAAACTCTCATTTAGTCTCTCTCTTTGTCTTCCTCTCTCTCTTCTCCCTTTCTGTTCCCTCTCCTCCTGTCGCAAAGCACAAATCCCTCCATCACATCCCAGTGTGACTCAGCACCCCACTGATCAAACACCGTCTAGTCCTTGCTCTCCTCCATTTCCATCTCCCTCCCTCCCTCCCTCGCTTCGCTCGCTTTCTCTTTGACAGACAGTAGAAACCAACTGCAACTCCAACAGCTCCCTAAAATGCCCCCCTGAGGGACCAATCCTGTATTCTTGAAAAGTCAGATACGCCCTCCAGGAGGAAGCTTTACAAAAAAAAAAAAAAAAAGTAGTGAGTAACAAGTAAGAGAGGAAATAACAAGATAAGATCACAAACACAAACCCCTCTATCTTCTCTTCCCTCTCTTTCCTCCGGCACCGTTGCATAGCTCACAGCACGGATGCCAGGAGACAATGGGATGTATTTTTTGCTTTTTTTGTATAGTTCCACTTATCTCTCCCCTTATGTTATTTCCTCTATGTTCTTTTCCCTCTCCTAGGCTGTCCCCGAAACCTCGAAAAAATCCTCAAGAACTCAAAGAGTCTAACTCTTTGGCGGCAATTGTTGTCAGTTGGGAGTCATGCTGATAAAGCTATCTGGATTTGAATCTTCCTCCACTCAGTCTTCTTTAGTGTCAAGTTTTCCACCCTGACCCTAGCTGACGGGGATGTTAAAAATTATCATTGGCTATTCTGCTGGAGTGGCAGAACCAATCAGAGGGGCAAAATTGCATTGAACAGCCCAGATGATTATGATCATGAGTGTGAATGGGACTGTGATAGCTATGTAGGTAGAGTGCACTTGGTTTGTGAGAAATACACACAGCTAAATTATATTTCAATGAATAGCTTTCATAACAGCATGATGTGTGAACAAGTGGCAACTATCATTGACCAATGCCTTCATCAGACCTTAAAGGATGTTTGGTCAATTTACTCATTAAGTGATGAGAACATAGACACCAAAATCATCCATGCGTCCCCGGTAGATCATTCGCTCTGATGTTTCATGCTAACACTTTAGCATACACTATGGTGAGTGATAGGTGACCAGCATTATCTCAAAAGTGAGAAAATGAGAACTTATAGCAGCTCTACAGCTAACTTATAAATAATCTTAAATGATATGATATAATTCTTATGTAAGGGATTGATAAAAATTTAAACAAATTATGATTCAAAATAATGTACTGTTTTCAATTACCAGGGACTACTTTCCCTGATTTCAATGGTGGTGGTGGGTGATGGGAGCCTGTGTACAGCTACAAATCACTGCACAGGATGAATACATGGTTGGTCACATGAAATAGTTCCAAAGATAAACATGGCTACATCAGCCATATTGAGTTAATGATATTTCATTTTTAAAATGTATGAATCTACCTGCCATATAATAAAAGCTACTATAAACAGTCTTACTTTGGATAATGCTAGTGGCCTAACATCACTCAACATAGTGTATGTGTGTGTATAAAGAGTTAGCATGGAGCTGTGGAGTGAATGATCTGCCGGGGACACATGGATGATTTTGATGTCTATGTTCTCATCACTTAACAGGTAAGTTGACCAAAAGCAGCGTTTTCCTTTAAGAATGGCCTAATCGACTTAACATACTGTAGGCTATCTAACATTGCTCACACCTTCAACTTGAATGTGAGATTCCAAAGCTGGCATAAGGAAAAAAAAAAAAAAATGTGACTCTTTGTGTCTCTTTCTGTCTCTCAGTATCAATATTGCAAGCGTGCGAGCTGGCGTATGCATGTCACCATCAGTGATGCCTGGCAACAATGCCTTCAGGATCTCCTGCATTATTCAGAGAGCCCAACAAGCGCTGGGGCTCTGCCATTGTCTATTTAAATCTGAGTGCAGGCATGTCCCATTGAAAGCATGCACCCGCCCCGCTTACAACAGAGGGAGAGGGGCGGGGGAGAGGAGGCAGGGGGGGGCTGTTGGATGTAAAAGAGGTAGGGAAACATGGGTGGGAAGGTAGAAATGGTATTGTTAAGGGGGGCGGGGGCAGAAAGCGAGGTCGCAGGGAGATGGGGACGCTAAGGGGAGAGGAAGGATGACAGATTAAGAGTAAGGTGGAGAGGCTAGAGAAATGTAGTGACATAGAAACAGGAGAAAAGTTCTAGAAAATGGAGGCAGGATAAGAGGCGATGGAGGCAGATATTAGAAAGGCATTAGGGAAATAGGCAGAAGACGAGATGGGGGAGGAGCGGAGAGAACGAGATGATGAGTGGAGGTATAAAAGGAGAGAGGGGGGGAGAAGGGGAGGAAGGAAGGAGGAGAGAGGAAACAGAATACGGAGGGCAGGAAAGGAGCCAGGAAAGAAGGCAAGAGGAAAGTGAGGAAGGAACAGAGGGAATGAGGAATGAGGAAAGGGGCAAGAAGAAAGACAGAAGGATGGAAGGCAGGAAAGAAGGAAGGAAGGAAGGAATGAGGGAAGGAAGGCACAAAGGAAAAAATAAAGAACAAAAAATGGGATAGCTGGAGGAGAGAACAGGGCAAGAATGAAATGAAGAGCTGCCATACGAGGCATCATTTAAAGCCCTCTCCTCTCTATCACTTCATCCCCCCCCTCCCTCCTTCCCGCCCATCTTGCTCTCCTCCATCATCCATTCATCAAATGACTGCCATCCCTTCATCCTGAGTCATCGATGCAATCGCTCATCCACTCCATTACGCCGTCATCCCACCCTCCTTTATTCCCTCTCTCTCTCTCTCTCTCCTCCATCCTCTCATCTTCAGGTAACACTCATCTCTCCTGCTGCCTCTCCCCTCGCTACCTTTTCTTCATTGGTTTGTTTGTAATAGAGCAAATTGGACTTTTAAGGAAAGCCTACTCCTACACTGTAAAAAAAAAAAAGTCCAGTTTAACAATTCATTTAAGTGTTATCTTATTTTCCCTTAAAAAAACAGTTCACTTTCAATCCAATCAGTTTGTTTCAAGCATTTTCCATAAATCAAGTGTCATTTTGTTGGTTGTTTATTTTGTTGACTAGTGATTTGTCTTATTCTGCCTTGTTTCAAGACACAAGTGGGATCATCTCACCCCACTGAGTTTCCACTTGCCTTAAGAAAAATACAATTTTAAGACCAAATATGACAGTAAACGACTTGTTAAGATGGACATGTTTTGTAGTGTAGTTATGCCTATACTTACTAAAATTCAGATGTAATAACACACTGATCACAAACACACATTTCAGATGAAAAACTGCAGAATTTCTGTCTTGACATAATTTCATTTCATAATGTTTACATGGAAACAGCGGACCCTATCAGTGAGATAATGCGAAAACAGTATATTTTCACAACTGGCTGCCAAGCCTTTGTAGTATTTCCCCTGCACAGAATGCACAGAATTATCATGGGAAACACTGTGTGTATTCCCCTTGACAATTGCTATAGAGTATACAGCCATATGCATTACAAACACACTATCTCCTGGGCAGCGTTTCAGAGGCACATAAAACAGCAGGCTTTTCATGTCAGATATACGGTATGGTGGTTTTCTCATGGTACTCACATGTACACACACACACACACACACACACAGGAAGGGAGTCGTATTTTTCATATAATACTTGTGAACTCTACTGCTCCCCAGGTAACAAATGGCCATGAGTCATACCAATCATGAAAGGAGAAAAAAGAAGGCAAGGGTGAAACACACACATACACACACACACACACACACACACACATACACACACATACGCACAAACGTAGTCCCACTCCTCCATCAATATATGAATGAACATATGCTAATAGGTTTCCTTTCCAGAAGCACTTGAGCCGCAGTCCTCAAATCAGCTTCTCTCTTGCTCTCTCTGTCTTTCTCTCTCTCTCTCTCTCTCCCACTTGATCTCTCTCTCTCTTTATCTCTCGCCTGCTCTCTCTCTCTCTCTCTCTCCCTCTCTGATTTTAGCGTGAAATGGTCAGTGATCACTCTGCCGCAGTTCTCCATGCAGCTCGTAATCATCGCGGCGCTCACTCACTTATTCTGTCAGTCAGAGAGGAATGGAGAAGGCCGGCTGACAGCCACACAAGCAACACACACACACACACACACACACACACACACACACACATGTACACACGAGCAAACAAATGCAAACAGGCAATCTCACACACAAACACACGCGCATGCAGAAAGGCCAGCTCGCCTGGCTGGGGATGGGCAATGGGCTCGGGCTTGGGGCTTGCTAGGGTGGAAAGGGGAACAATTTCATGCCCAAGTGCATCAGAGAACAGCACACTGGGAACACGAGCAAACATTTTTCCACCCAGATAGGTTACAGCAATTACCCTCGCCTCTTTAACCTTGCCGCTTGCCCGCGAGCTCTGTTTCGGGTCCCCCTCGCCAAGGCGGTTCAGCCTCGGTGTTTGCGCCGAAGGGCCAGGAGGGAGGGAGGGGGGTGGGGGTGTGATAGTGATAGCCAACAAAGTTTAGATGACCTAGATTCTTTTTTTTTTTTTTTTTTTTTTGGTGTGTGTGTAAATCCCCCATTGTATCTTTCTCTCCATTACATCATTCCGAACGTGACGAGTGATCCATGGATCCACTGTGAGCGGGTACTGTACGGATGCTGAAAGTGAGGCGCTACCCAGTCTTAATAAAAAAAAAAAGAAAAAGAAAAGAAAAAATCACCCTGCAATGACCATATAAGATGTGTCTCTATGATAAAATACTCATTATTTGGTGGGAAATGTGTTAAAGAAAGGTGCTAACTATCTAGTAAGGGGGTATCTCAATCATAACAATATCATTGCCGTGTATGTGTGTGTGTGTGTGTGTGTGTGTGGGGGGGGGGGGGGGGGGGGGCATGCGCTGACAATTAAGCGGAGTGTGAAAGATCTGTGAAATTGCGAATGTGAAGTGTGCCAGCATGTGTGAGCGCGTGTGCATGTATGTGTGACGCCCTCACTCCACCTAAACTGGATTAACAATATAGGCCTCCGCTATTTTATGATTGTTTGTCTTGCCGCCAAAACCCTCCGAGCCTGCCAACAGCACAGAGGGAGGGAGAGAGAGAGAGAGGGAGAGAGGGAGAGAGGGAGAGAGGAAAGATCGGTATTAATATCACTACAGACCCACTGAGAAAATGTCAAGGTGGCATTAAGCACAATGGAAGGGCCTTAACCTTCATTTAATGCATATAGGAACCATACTGACATCCATTATTTACTCAATCACTCTTTATGTAGGCTGTATGTACAGCGACTGATCAGCAGCCTATCTCTTTAAGTGCTGCACGCATCCATTTCACTACTGAATCCCCAGTTTCCTCACCTCACCTCTGTCATTGTTATCGTAGTT
Organism: Centroberyx affinis; assembly: GCF_046629955.1. Taxonomy (NCBI): domain Eukaryota; kingdom Metazoa; phylum Chordata; class Actinopteri; order Beryciformes; family Berycidae; genus Centroberyx; species Centroberyx affinis. Next base: position 9,932 of record NW_027284672.1, on the reverse strand, counting down.
TGATTTGCGGCGGTTTTGACTCCAGTTCCCGTTAGCGGCTTAATGACATAGTTGCAAAAAAAAAAAAAAAACTGCTCCCCATATTCATAAAAGCTGACTGGTTTGACGGCTTGATCAGAGTTATGTGGATAACATCTTTACACCGATGCCCCCGTAAAACACGCAGATGACAGAACGCGCCGTGCATATTGCAGCCGGGCCGCCGGCTCTGCCTGTGAGAGCCCCATAAAAACCCCCCCAGCGCTGGAGTCGAACGCTCTTTATTGATATGCAATATGCAAAATGGCCTCTTTATGGCTTAACACTCAGCACGGTTTATCAGAGACGGCGAGAGAGAGGGAGAGAGAGAGAGAGAGAGATGGGTAGAAAACATGAGGAGAGAGATGCAGGGGAAGAGAGATGCTATCTTAATGTGTGTGTGTGTGTCCATTACTACCCCAAATTATTCTCCAAGCTAGCACCCATTAGCCTGGGTTTCAATCTAATGCAGTAAAGCAACGTGAAGAGCTTTTCCTGGAAATGACCCCCCTCCCCTCCATTTGTCTCCAAGCCCAACACAGTGGTCATCCAGGAGCTGCTGTAGCAATACGCTCTTGTAGCAGAGTGAAAACACTCAAAGCCCTTCACCTTGTCATCCGAGCCACTCCACTGCTTCCCCCACTACTGGGTTCTGCAAAAATGACAGCATGGATATACTGTAGAGGTAACAACAAGACGCTCTCCTGCAAAGTGACGCTCTTTCCCAGCCAACGTGTTAGGGCGATTTGGGGGTGGGGTTTCATTAAAAGGTTTCATCCCATAAACTTAATTTAGGAATAGAAAATCTGTTATTTGATATTATTATTCTACATTTCAAAGATCAGACCATCACACTCCTAAGAAAACGCGCTGCCTACTGCTTAAGCAATGATCTTTAGGTGGCAAATAATTGTGTATCAGAATTAAGTTTTTAAGTTTTAATTAAGCTTTTGAGTCAACAATCATTTAGTAACATAAGCAGCCAATGGTGGATCTGTCATTTTCGGGGAATCTTCACATGGGCGTCAATTGGGTTTGGCACTTTCCATACCTGACTGAGTCCAAATTTAGGCCTGTAATGATGAGCAAAAACAATCAAGCTGCCAGAAATGTATTTGGAAGCCATATCTAATAAATAATCGCATGTGGGAAGCATTCAGGACCAATGTTCCCTCCAAACTGTGTGCTTTTGGTGAGCTACATCTCATAATATGTCAAAATCATAATCTGTTATCAGCCATTACTCCACTTTGCCCCAGAGATGTAAGTCGGTTTTTGAAGTTTTTTGAAGGACTTTGACATACATTTGGGGTTTAATGAACTGACGCCCCTGAATGTTTATCTCCTTTATGCATCTGAAAGGCGCCGCTTATCCTAATAAGGAGAAATTACCCTAATACTGAGACAGAGCCTGTATACCCGCCTCCCTCCCTTCTCTCTCTCTCTCTCTCTCTCTCTCTCTCTCTCTCTCTCTGCCACCTTTTCCCACTACCCGCATCGCTCATTCCTCTGAGTAAACGGTGTGCGCAGGAACCTTAAACAGACGCCAAGACGACGCTTAATCATCATACCCATCAGACGGAGCGTCATTACCGCGCTCTTTATGTGATGGTGAAAAGAATTAACGGGATTTGCGCGACGCGTGTAGACGCACCGAAATGAGCCCTGGCAGCAAATTCACCACTACACACACTGCAAAAAATGTCCCACCCGACCGAACAAGTCACTTAGTCTCATATCCACTCTTAAGATCGTTTTGTGTTTTCCTTACAGCAAGTGAAACAATCTGCCAGTGAGGTTGAGGTTCCATCTGTGTCGGGATTTTATCCAGAACCAAGTGATATTGTCTTGAGGAAAAAAGGCAGAATAAAGCCAAATTACACTAATGTCACGCAAGAAAAGCATTGAAAGAAGTTGTTTTGCATTGAGAACAAGTGGAATCATTTTACCTTATTATTTTGTTCACTTGGTTTAAGAGAAAAACTATAGACTAAATATGAGACTTAGTGAGATGGTTATTTTTTGCAGAGTAAACTCTCTTCGCTCACAACCCGAATCTGTCACTTAAGGGACAAAAACGTGCAGCTATACAGTTTACAGTATGAGCAGGGCGTGCTGTTTCCTCAGTGACAAAATCGCACCACGTTCACATCTCCTGACAGATTCAAGGCAGAGAGGACTTGCTTAGTTAACCTACATTTCTCTGTGCAGTTGGTAAGGCAGGGTTAGGCAGGCAGGAGAGACTCAGAGAAGAGACCAGAGGAGGTGTGGGTCCTCGCCGTATTTTAGCCCTAAGTGAGTCCAGATTTGTTCTTGTAGATGGAGAGCGAAGATCAAGCAGAAATATATTTGGAAGCCATATCTAAAATGTAACATGCACATGCAGGGAAGCATTCAGGACCAATGTTCCCTCTAAACTGATAATCTCGTGACCTATAATAATTTATCACTGACTAAATAATAATATCAGTCATGATTCATTGCTCCACTTTGTCCCGGGATGTTTTGCCCATGTTTTGGTGGCAAATGATATTAGCTGCAGGGACTTTTCCACACAGGGTTCATTGAATTGACGCCTCTGTTCAAGACGACATCAAAGCCAATGAGCTCGACGCTGCACTACTGCTACCCCCCCCCCCCCCCCCCCCTCCCCGCCACACACACACACACACACACACACACACACACACAGAGAGAGAGAGAGAGAGAGAGAGAGAGAGAGGGAGGGAGAGAGAGAGAGAGAGAGAGAGAGAGAGAGAGAGAGAGAGAGATGCAACGCGGATCCACAGTAATCAATCTAGCAGAAAAATCAATGGACCAAAGCACACAGTTTCGCCCAATCATACTCCATAACCAAGGATGTAGTGGGATGTAGCATAAACACACCTAAACTCGGCGTACCCACCTTTCAAAGGCTGACACAAACATCTTTATGACCTACATTCATATCACACATCATATGTAAGTAGGCTAGTATCCAACTACAAAGTAATAGGTCTATGAAGTGGGAATTAAGGGGCATAGGCCTAGATTCATGTTTTTCTGAGAAATATGATTGATTTTTGTTCATATTGGTGTTTGCCTTATGATGATCGCCGTCTGGAGGTCATAGTTTACTCATCTTTTTATATTTACCACTACATCACAATCCATAACCCCGCCTGCTGCGGGCTAGCTGTCCTCTGCGCTTGATCCATCTGACCCTTATTTAATTGATCGACTCGCAGGGAAAGCATTAGTAAACAGATCCAAATAATCCAAATAATGCCAGGAGCTATGTCTACAATAAAGGCTGGGTTGGAAAAAAAAGAAAAAAAAGGGGGGGGGGGGCATTGGTTTACAGCGGTGCGGCTGAGATATGAAAGGGGGCGGTAACTGAGACGTCTCATGTTTAAACCAGATGTTAACCGGGAGAACGGCCACCATCTTTCAAAGGAGCGCCAAACGTGTGTTAAAACTGCAAGGCTGCGCACTAATTAGCTCGCCCTCTTTAATCTCGTATGCCTGCGTGCAGCTACATAGGATGATAAATTGTAAATCGTGACGCCTTGTAGCCATCCCGAGCCCCGCCACCGCCACCGCCGCCCCTGGAGGATTCCTAAACCGGGGTGGTCCGGAGGAATCATCTCATCGGCGTCCCAAGCGCCCCGCTCGCTGCGCGCGTCTCTCGTGTGATTAATTAAGCCTTTGTGCGCCTCTCTGCTTTGCCGTGTAAACGCGATACTTCTGCAGCCTGCGCGAATTCCTCTCCGGGACACACACACACACACACACATGCACCAACATAGACATAGCCTACACACACGCACACAAGCACGCTGCTTTCACGGTCAGCGAACATTTACGCACGAATGAAACTCGGTGATCTCCAAGATCTCCGGGCCTTTTTTTTCCAAATGAATGTGTTTTTCATCTCGATTGTCTTTCCTAGGCAATTTGGGGTGGTCGGGAGGTGTGTGTGTGTGTATGTGTGTGTGTGTGTGTGTGTGGTGGTGGTGGTGGTGGTGGTGGTGGTGGGGGGTCTCTTGTGTTCGCAAATGGCGCAACTTCCCCATATTTTGCTGTCAAGTTGACACAGCTGGGGACCCCGCTGACAGCACACCGAGCAGTCGCTGTTGTTTTACTGACAGACCCGACACGGCACCAACAGATGGAGAGATCTCCGGGGCTGTAGTCAACGACACCACATCATATAAGGAAAAAAACAGACCCGAACAATTGCAGAAGCTGAAGAATAACCGACTCGCATCAGAGGCTCCGTCTGCTTTCAAAGAACATTTTGCACACAAGCACCTGCAAATCTTCTCCGTCTCCTTCTCCCCCCACCACACCACACCACACCACACCCCCCCACCCCGACCGACCACCCTCTCCACGAGTCCCCTTACCTTGAAGTCGGGATGTTTTAGACTCTCAACGTCTTCGTTAGAATAAAAAGACACACGCCTATTCCGCAGCTCCAGTCGCTGTGTGGAGGAGGACGGAGGATGGAGAAAGACGGTGAAAGCCAGCGGTGCTTCACCCGGTGGCAGCTCCGTTCATCTCTCTCTCTCTCTCTCTCTCTCTCTCTCTCTCTCTCTCTCTCTCTCACGCGCTCTCTATCACAGGTTCATGCAGGGCTCCACACCGAAGTAGCACCGGCAACCGATTGGTCCACGGGATCCTCCGCGGCCCCTCGCTGCTGCTCTGCTAGGAGGGGCCAAATAAAACCAGCGGGACCGAGTTAAACCTACACACTGCAAAAAGTAATAGCCTAAAATAAAATAAAATATATATTAAAAAAAATCAATTTTAACAGGCCATTTGGCCTAATATTGAGTTTTATTTTTCTCAAAACAAGTGAAAAATCTGACAATTACGTTGCGATAATTCCACTTGTTTCAATGTACTTTCATTTGTTTCAGGGCTTTTCTTGAATCAAGTGTAGTTTTATTGATACTAATAGAGTAATCCATCTTATTTCAAGATATTGACACTTTTTCTTTTTTCAAGAAAATTCATAAAACAAGTTAAAATGTGTTGCAAATCAATGGGACAATCCCTCCTCTGCCATCAGCATATATATTTTTTTGTTTTCTTTTATTTTGTTATAAGGAAAACACGACTTTAACACACAATACCAGACTACATGATTTGATACAATGGAAATTTTTTTTGCAGTGTAGGCTACTGTAGCCTAGCCTACTCTGCTCGCTGTACGCAACGCCCTGCACTGCAAAAAATGTCCATCTTAACAAGTTAAGTCTCATATTCAGCCTTAAAATTGTATTTTTTCTCAAGTGCTAAAATAAAATAGTAATAGTAAGTAGTAAAATAATTCCACTTGTTTCCAACGCAGTATAACTTGTTTCAGGTTTGCTTGTTTTTTTTTTTAAACAAGTGTCAGTATTAACACTAGACAGAATAGGCTATGACGGGTAACTCCAATTGTATCAAGACAATGATATTGAAAGAAAATTCTTGAAACAAGTTGATTTGAATTGGAAACAAATTACATCATCTCACTCCCACTGGCAGATTTTGTTCATCTGATATAACAAAATTACTGATTATGATTTTAAGACTCAATTAAATGACTTCTTAAGATGAATATTTTTGCAGTGTAGGTGTCAGTCTGGTGGCTCTTGGTGTGACAGCCAGCGATTAGACAAATTACAGTTTTCAGTCACACATCCTATTTTTGCAAACGGATGATTGGCAGGCTTGCTGTGCCAGGCTGTATTTGATACATTATAATGATAACAGTCAAAGGAAGAGCAGGTCACTCACCACTTACACTTTAAAGCTCTGCAGGAAAGTTTATTAAACTGATAGTTGATTAGATTTGGGAATTGTGCAAAATCTCTCTGTGCTGTAAGAGCAGCTGCTTTTCTCTTCATGCATGACTAATCCCTAACAGAAAAAAAACAACCCATAATACTCATATAGGAACTTAAAGTGTGTCTGTGGTACTCCATAGTGACTTCCTATACCTCTACATAAACCTCATCATACTTAATGGTACTTTTCTTAATCGCCTATTGTATCCCTATAATTTCCCTATAATATTCCTGTAGGGACATTTGCTGTTATATTTAGACAGTACCTTTCTAAAATGCATTAGAGAATGTCTCTTTTTCATTAAGGGTGTCCAACTCAATCACTGCTGTTTGGCCATACTGCAGCAAAATTTCATCTGTCCAGGAATCAAATTTAATCTCAGCATAAAATAGGCCATACACATGCGCGCACAAGCTTACTGAAGAAGTGCAGGCTAGTTTGAAGCAATCATCTCAGTTAACCATGTTTTTCTTTTAGCGTATCGCCCATTCTGAATACACCATCACGTCAAGCACTTAACTTAGACTGTACTGTAAATGGGTCAGAGCACAGAGAGGGGAGAGAGAGAGAGAGAGAGAGAGAGAGAGAGAGAGAGAGAGAGAGAGAGAGAGAGAGCGCAAAACATTGGAAATAAAGAATCATTTTCAATCTAGGCCTAAAGGCCATTTCATGATTGCGTGAGTGCTTTATTGTACGATTGAAAAACAATATAGGCCTGGGCTACTTGATAATAATGACCTGGATTGTTTTCCATTCCGTTGCTGGAGAGGCATCCCATGCAATGTGAGCGACTAGGCATGGAGCCACATGACATGTCGGCTCTTTGCATATATAGCTGCCCTATACCATCCATAACCTATACAAACGACTGTTCCTTAGGTTAAATCTGACCTCTGCAAAGGCCATTGTATTGCCTGAAACTACTGAAACTAAATTAACTTTGTGTGTGTGTGTGTGTGTTTCCGTGCGTGTTTGCATTTGTGCGTGTGCATGTTTGTCTGGTGTGTGTGTGTGTGTGTGTGTGTGTGTGTGAGAGAGAGAGAGAGAGAGAGAGAGAGAGCGCATATGTGTGCATGTCCGTGTGTGTAACCAAAAGGACGTAGGAGCCTCCAAGTGTTTTTCCGCCGTCGCTAACGGGGGAGCGTCACTTTCACAGGCGCTGCGCAACGCCTTCGGTGTTAATTTCTCAGATGCTGTGTAAATGAATTCAGCGCCACTTCGCCCACAGAGACAGAGGCTCCTCAGAAGTCGGAGCAGGCGGATCCAATAAGTCTTTTGCTCGAGCAGGAAAGGGCCCTTTTATCTGCAACCATCCTGCATACGTTTTGGGAAAGGAATATTAACACATACACACGCGCATCCACACACACACACGCAAGAAGACATTTGTTTGTCTTTGTTTCCCGCGGATAAGATGCTGCATGAGAGTTTCCACACATCATCCCTTCTCAATCCATCTATACTCACCAGAGAGTGCAAAGTAAACTCAATTTAAACTTTATGAATCATCACAGTGACTAGTATGAAAATTAAGTTATATGGCAATAGGGCCTCCTAAGGGAAAAGCACATAAAGTAATGCTTCCTAGAAAACATAATTGATTTTTGTTTACATTGGTGCTTGATTGCATTGTGATGATGACTAGCTGGAAATCATAGTTTACCCACATTTGTATTCACCACTGCAACACTGTTGGTGACTGTTCAGCACCTTGGAAATATTTTAAGAAAGCTGTGTTGTGGATAGTGATGTGCAAGTTTGGTTATTGCTATCATCATTATTTTTTATCCGATTACCATTTGCGTAAACAAAATAGCAATGACACAGTTGGGTGGGAGGGAGCGACTTGATTGCATTGGCAGCCTTTGGTTTCAGCACCATGGTCAGCGACGTTGACTCAGGCCACACTTCAGAGGTGCCTGTGAAACCAGTCTAGTCTATTTGCGTGTGTGTGTGTGTGTCTGTGTGAGTCTGTGTGTGTTTCAGCAGAGTGGAAAAAGGGTGGGGTGGGTAGTGTTGGGAGTTGGAGGATAGAGACATAGCTGGCCTGCAATCAACAGAGATCAAAGTATGAAGTTACAGCTAATGCGATGCCCACAAGGCCTATTCTTCATCCGTCCACCGGACTTCTAATACCCCTTTAAACCTTTCACCCCAGACTAATGACCTGAGAAATACATACATAGACTGTCGGCATGAAAGTGTAAGCTGACCCTGCAAAATGACCCCGGTCAAGATCAGGGTTGAGTCTGCTTGGTGTGAAAGTTCAGCGTTTAACCCCTTTCACTCCATGTCTAGAACATCATGCTGTCCTCCATGTTGAACACGTGTAAACATGTCTGCTTTGATGACTTTATAAAGCGACAGCCCATAAGATTCTGTGAATTGCCCCATGCAACTGTGTTACTGCTCATGCAAGGGGTGAGATATAAGAGTGAAAAAAAATTGCCTCATTATGATTACAGCGTTCCTCTCTCTCCAAGTCAACTGGACGCCATGGCACACCATTTCCCTGCAGAACAAGGCCAGCGAGATGGAACTACTGCCTCTCTCTCTCTCTCTCTCTCTCTCGCTCTCCCTGTCTTGAAAGTAACCTAATGAATATTTATGGGTTCGTCGGGTCAAGGTGTAATATCCGCATTGTGAACACAACACAACATGCTCTCTCACCCCTGATGTACGCGGCGGGGCATTCATCACCGTGGCAGAGCCATTTACAGCTCGGCCTTGTGCCACCTGCTTCACACCCTGGCGGCAGATCTGCTCGTGTCTTCATTAGCACTCGTCCAAACTACGCTAAGGCCAGATGTCAGCAGGACCCGACCCCACCTCACCTCCAGTGGTATGCGGTGTTTGTATAAAATTTGGATTTGTTCCGACAAAGTTACTGCTTTTTTTTGTAGATATCATGAAAAAAGTCCTGAAAAGTCTTGGTCAAAAAACAAGTTGCAAATACTTTCTGCTGCAGAAAAATTCAATTAACCTTTTTTTTTTTTGAACCCATGACCACTCTCATACACTCCCACAGTCTGAGTATCAGCAATGCAAGCATTTCCCATAGCAATCAATCTTTTCAAAAACAAATGAAAGTCAATGGCAAAAACAAATACTAACCCTCTCTCTCTCTCTCTCTCTCTCTCTTAAAATATATAACCTTGCACAGCCATACACACGCATTCTGTTTGCATATATGAATACTCATCCATGCAGCATAGTGCAGACAGTAGCCTGCATCCATTAAAAAGACAAAGGTCATTTGACATCTTTGATGGAAACTTAGGATAGTGATGCAAAAAATATATCTATTTTTTCTTCCAAAGTAAACAAGTCTAAAGGCAAAAATAAAATTGGACTTTCAGACCCTTATTATGAATTGACAGTCACTGAGCCTTGTGCTCAAACTAGCATAGGACAGCAGCACATCTTCATGGAAACTCTATTGATTATCACATATATAGAGACCTTATTCTCCAATAGCTCTCCTTCTGCCATGGCTGGTTTACCTGTTGTTGTTTTGTCCCACTGGACAAACCAAATTGATCACTTTCAAAAAATCGGCCACTCAATTGATCCCTGAACAGATCTGATAAGCTCTATCCACCGCTCATCCCCTCTGGGCTTTTTGACGTGGGGAAACTTGCTGATCTGCCGCGTCCTCCTTTTCTAATAAAGCTGTCATCAGCTGCCAATGTGCGCTTTCATGGCGTCGCTCCAAGCTGGCCCAGATCAATAATGCCTGTCAGGGAGCGGTCCCCGGGCGTAACAAGGCTGGGAGACACATGGTAAGTAGACCACAGAGGGGAGCTGGGCAACACTCCCGTTGGTTATGGACCTTGATTTCAACAGGCAGCCCTGACACTGTGCGTGCTCATGGGAAGGGACTGGTGTACGGGATGACAAATGAGTGTGTGAGACGGAGAAGAGAAGAGAAGAGAAGAGAAGAGAAGAGAAGAGAAGAGAAGAGAAGAGAAGAGAAGAAGCAAGTTAAGTGGATTGGATACTCTACATTGCTCATAGATAAAGAATCAAGAACCAAGAGCTACTGCTGACATTGTATTGCTTTCTAAATGAGGGGAAGGACAGGAATAGTGTGT
>NW_027284671.1:2500-26873 GCF_046629955.1 Centroberyx affinis | reverse complement strand
AACGCATCTCTTACACCTAAATGTTTGAGGCCAACTAATGACACAGTAGGAAAGCCCGTTGTTCTTTACCGCACAACTGGTGTCTGCTAGCTAATGTTATCTAATGGCTCTCTACATTTGTTTGGTGTTTTTTTTCCATTGATTTACGTTCGCTAACGAAACCGTTGTCGTTGAACGCAGCTCTTGTTTAGGAAGCTCGTCAGCGTACCACACGACGCATGCGCGCACGTCTTACTTCCTACTTCCTGACAGCTGCACAACAACACCAGAAACCCAGCTGTCCTCCTGTATTTCCTCTCGTTTCTCCCTTTTGTATACGTGTTCATAGTTTCTGCCGGGTTTCTCTTGTCTTCCTCCTCCTCCTCCTCCTCCTCCTCCTCCTCCTCTTCCTTCTCTTCCTCCTCTTCTCCATGCGTGCCCCGCTGCGGCTCGCGCTGGCGGCCAGTCTCCTGGCTCTGCTGCTGCTGTACGATGCGGGGGGGCATCAGTTTAGTGAGGAGGAGATGGCTGGCACCAGGTAACACACACACACACACACACACACACACCAAAATGTCCTCACTTCACTTTGAAGGTCTGAAATTGGTTGAACTGACTTGGACTCGAGTCAGACTCCATTCAGACTTGAGACTCGACTTGACTTGGGTTCTGGTGACTTGGGACTTGACTCTGACTTGTACTCTGATGACTTGAAAAGGTTTCTAAAGTCTTGACTTGACATCTTGTGTTTGTGTAAATGACTCAGATTGAAAGTGATGAGATTTGTTCCAGCAGACGACTGAATTTAAATTCTGTTTCTGAATTTGTATGGAATGATTGAATTTATTGAACTTGAAACTGATTATAGAAATCAAACTCATGATGCTCTTACCAAGTTTTTATCCTATTAAAACCATATTGCATTGAAAAGTCCTAGATATTTAGTTTTCTTTAAGATATTAAATTGATACTGGACTCTTGATTTGTTCTGACTTGACTTGGTAATCTACATTTAGACTTGAGACTGGACTTGTGTGTTGTATATTAACCTGACTCAGTCTAACCTGCTGAACTCTCACTGTGACCTGCTTCATGTTCCAGACAGCGCATCAAGTCCATGTTCTACCACGCCTACAACAGTTACCTTGACAACGCCTTCCCCTACGACGAGCTCCGCCCACTCACCTGTGATGGACAGGACACCTGGGGCAGGTAGGATGACATCACACACTTCTCTCTCTCTCTCTCTCTCTCTCTGCCTCTCTCTCTCTCTCCCTCTCTGTCTCTCTCTCTCCCTCTCTCTCTCCCTCTCTCTCCCTCTCTCTCTCTCTCTCTCTGCCTCTCTCTCTCTCTCCCTCTCTCTCTCTCTCTCTCTCTCTCCCTCTCTCTCTCTAATTAGCTTTATTGGCATGAAGTACAACTCAGTATATACTGCCAAGCTTGGGCAGTAATCAATAGTGATTAATGATTTGATAATATTAATAATGCTAAGAAAAAAATGAAACAATAATATATAATAAAAACAATTGTAATAGTGGTAATAATGACAATCTATATGGAAAATGAAAAATATGTTCATGTACAAATAAAGTAACAAGGAATAAAAACATACTATAAAATTTATGAAATGAAATAAATTTCTCTCTCTCTCCACAGTTTCTCTCTGACTCTGATCGATGCTCTCGACACTCTGCTGGTAAGGTCTGAGTCAGTTTGACTTGTCTTGTTCTGACTCTCTTTTCATGTTTTTTTTTTAAGCTCGACTGTTCAGCCCAAACTCCAGTAGAAAAAGATAACAGCTGTTTGTCATCTTTTCATATCTTCTGTTATTCACATTTTGTCTGTTGTCATTTTCTCATCTTTTTTTTTTTTTTTTACTTTTCATCATTTCTCATTTCGTCTCGTTTTATGTTTCCCATTTTTTTCAAGTATGTTTATCTGTTTACATTTTCTCATCTTTGTTCTCATGTTCTCATCTTTTTCATCATCAATCTCAGTCTGATTAATCAAAGATGCATCTCAGCATTACGGATAATTCCCATTAAAACATACACAGTTCTGCAGTTCTCCTCTGATCATACTGGACTCATACTGGAATCAACCTGTGATGTGTTTTTCTTGCTGTTGTTCTTAGTGTTGTGTGGTTTAACTTCTAAAAAAAAAACTCCAACTCACTCAAAACAAAGCCACCAGATTAGCTCTCCGTTGTTCAATGCGCACAAATGTTTTTCAAATGCACAGAAATCTCTCATGGCTTCCTGTAGAAAACAGATTACAATCCAGTCTTCTGATCTTCTTCAGGAATGTCTTAAATGACAAGAAACCACAGTATTTTTCTGACCAAGTAGTGAACATCAGAAGCGAACATAACTATCTGACCAGACAGGCCAGTTCAGGATATCTCTTACCACCTAGACCTAGGACAAATCTCCTCAAATCTACTGTAATTTACAGAGCCATTACAAGAAAACAATAAAAGAGTACTTAATACAATTAACTGTATGAACGAACCGTAGATGACTCATCTTGTGTGCTGATTTTTTTTTTTTTTTTTTTAGTGTCTAATGATTTGATGAGGGATCTTTGTAAGTAATGTGTAGTCTGAATGTATATAATGTATATAATTGTTTGTTGAAACGTGTGTTTTCTGTGTCGGACCCCAGGAAGACTAGCTGACGTCATGGCGTGAGCTAATGGGGATCCTAATAAACAAACAAACAAACTTGCTGTTTGTTTTCTTGTTGTTTTTCTGAAGGTGTTGGGGAACCAGACAGAGTTTCAGCGCGTGGCGTCGCTCCTCCAGGACACCGTGGACTTCGACATCGACGTCAACGCCTCCGTGTTCGAGACCAACATCAGAGGTATGGGGGGGGAGGAGAGAGGAGGAGGGGGGGGGGGGGGTCTCTGCCTTCAGGAACAACTGAAGAGGAAGGGAGGGAAAGAGGAGAGGAAGGGTGAAGAGCTCAACGATGTGTCTCTGCTTTAGCTCTCATGTAACATTCTCATTTTTGAGCCCAGTTTTACACCAAGCAGTAAATACATTATTATTACAAATTCAAACAATGCATAAACAGCTGTAAATATCAAAAATATGCACCAGAGAAGAAGTCCACATGTGCAACATAATGCTTTATTTTTGTCATTTACCCCAGAAGACAGTCTAAGACGTTTAAACATTACTCAACTTTCACTTCTAAACCCCATGGACGACTATAACCATCTAAACGTCTTTTAAATCAGTGGTTCTCAATGGGGGGTCCGGGGACCACCAGGGGTCCTTGAGGGAGTTCCAGGGGGTCCCCAGCAAATTGAAAAACTGTAAAACTTCAGCATTATTTAATTTACAAGAAGTTAATACCATTAGAGAATGTAGAAGAATGACTGTTTTGATCATAGTTTATCTGTTATCTCTCTACCTACAATACAGACAGTCATGGGATTCTGGACAAAATAATATCTAACAATTAAAATATTCTCAGATTTGGGTTTGAGAGACAAAATGTTATCAAATGGGGGTCCGGGGCCCAAATGTGGACTAAATTAGGGGTCCTTGACATGAAAACGGTTGAGAATCACTGTTTTAAATGGCTAATGAGTGTAAATTGATTGAAAGGAAAAGGAAAATGAGGGAAGAGAGGGATTATGGAGGAGAGAGAAGAGATGTCGAAGATCTCCGGTAAAACAAATATGAAATCTGTTTTGGGGTGGATAATGGAGTAATGTGTGTGTGTGTGTGTGTGTGTGTGTGTGTGTGCAGTGGTGGGGGGGCTGCTGTCGGCCCACCTGCTGTCGGGGCGGGGCGGGGCGGAGCTGGAGCCCGGCTGGCCGTGTGCCGGGCCGCTGCTGAGGATGGCCGAGGACGCTGCCAGGAAGCTGCTGCCGGGTACACACACACACACACACACACACACACACACACACACACACACACACAGGCTGGGGTATGTAAATAAACGTCCAGCATTAGAATCTAGTTTGCCGGTATAATGAACACGGATCCCTGCTGCTTCAGACAGGTGACAGAAAGAACCACAGTGAGCATTCAGGACTAAAAATGTTTCTTAAAGCAATATTCCACTTAGTTTTAACATGGGGGGTTATTCAGCTCTTCACTGCCATGAAAACCAGAATATAAACTACTGACCAAAGATCAGATGGACGAGTTTGTAGAGTTTATAGCGTTTGAATGAGCCATGAAAATATCCTGAAAACTGACATGTAACACCTTTGTGAACAGATCCTGCTCTAAGACAATAAAGCAGTAATTGGTCCATCATCATTTTGTATTTCTATTCTGGGTTTACACTAAAATTAGTATTAGATCCGGTCTCCCAAACAGGAACTATCTCTCCTAAATGGTATCCCTCCGCTCTGTTCTCTTCTATCAATTAAAGTGCTATTTTTTTCTTCTAAAATGTCAGACCAACAGTGAGCTGGATCTGTTGTTGAATCTGTTCACCAACGTGTTCAGTGTCACTTTTCAGGTTATTTTTGTGGCTCATTCAAATGAATGGGAAGTAAAAATCTGAACGCTACAAACTGGTCCAGCTGCATCTGATCTTGGTCAGTAGATTATATTCTGGTTTTCATAATAACCCCCATGTTAAAACTAAGTGGAATATGTAACTAAACCTGATGATATTGATGAATTTACACAACTATTTTAGTTGAACTGATCTTATCTATTGCTTGTCTACTGTTATACAGTTTATGTAACTCCCTCCTTCTATTAACCAATGTATGTCTATCTAATGTCTAATGTCCAATGCTTGTTCTTTATACTACCTGCCCAGGGACTACGGATGAAAACTAGCCTTCTTGGCTAATTCTGGCCCTGTCAAATAAACTAATAAACAAACAAACAAACCCTCTACTGGTTAAAAGCGTGCCATTGCAATTGCCACCTGCTATTGGCTGATTAGTGATTAATTACCGCAATGACAACTATTGAGACATTTTGAATTAAAAATGAAGAATTAAACATTGATCGGTGGACGCTTATTCACTTCACTGTATAAAGGAAGTTTGACTGCAGCACATAAATAAAATGTTCTCACCCTGCACATTCAAAAGCCTGTAGCTTTTACTGATGAAACAAAGATTGTTGTCTTGCTACAACATGATGCTAATCGTAGCTCCATTCGGTTCCACTAGCAAAATGCTAAAGAGCGGGACCCTCCCCCGCTGCATTACAGGAAGCCGCATTTCATCTGACACAGTGTGTTATACAGGGTTCGTACAGCTTTTTGAGAGTAAAATTCAAGCACTTTTCAAGCACTTTCAAGGTACCTAAACCAAACATTTCCAGACTCTCGAAGCCTTTATCAGTCTCCTTTCTGCAGGTTGTGCAGTACGTCTTCCTTTCTGTGGCTCCTCTCCGAAGCCATTTTTTTAATATTTTTTTCGTTAGCCAGCCAGTTGTCATTAAAACGACAGCCTGGCATGTTGCTAAAGCGATGACAAAATCCACCTCTTCTCTAGTAGCTGATGAGCAGGTACAATAGTTAGCTAGCTACCTTCAATGTGCATGCACACACAAGGTCAAAGGTCAGGGGGGGAAAACGCCCTCTTTTCATTTTGACGCCCATGTCAGTCAATCTAGCTCCGGTCCGCTCCGGTCTGGTCCGGTCCGGTCCGTGTCTTGTGTGAGACGCCAGGAGACAACAAACAAATATGACGACGGGATCGTTTCATTTCAAATATTAAAAGATTTTTGGTTTACATGAGTGATTGTGTAGATGAAACACCAGATTATGTTGAAAATCAAGCATTTTTCAAGGAGTATATTCAAATTCAAGTATATTCCTAACCTTGAAAACATAACGGTTAAAAATTAAGCATTTTCTCAAACTTTCAAGACTTTGTACGAACCCTGGTTATAGATTAGTTTAGTCTGATGATGGCGGCCTTACTGAGACCTGATGTAACCCCGCCCAGCCTTCCAGACGGCCAGCGGCATGCCGTACGGGACGGTCAACCTGCTGCGTGGGGTCAGCCCCACGGAGACGCCGGTCACCTGCACCGCCGGGGTCGGGACGTTCATCCTGGAGTTCGCCACGCTGAGCCGGCTGACCGGAGACACGGTGTTCGAGAACACGGCCCGCCGAGCCCTGTGGGCCCTGTGGAACACCAGATCTGATATTGGACTGGTAATCTGTCTGTCTGTCTGTCTGTCTGTCTGTCTCTCTGTCTGTCTGTCTGTCTATCTCTCTGTCTATCTCTCTGTCTCTCTATCTGTCTGTCTGTCTGTCTCTCTCTCTATCTCTCTATCTCTCTATCTCTCTGTCTATCTCTCTGTCTCTCTATCTCTCTGTCTGTCTGTCTGTCTGTCTCTCTGTCTGTCTGTCTGTCTGTCTGTCTGTCTGTCTGTCTCTCTCTCTATCTCTCTGTCTGTCTGTCTCTCTATCTCTCTGTCTGTCTGTCTGTCTGTCTGTCTCTCTCTCTGTCTGTCTCTCTATCCCTCTGTCTGTCTATCTTTGTCTGTCTGTCTCTCTATCTCTCTGTCTGTCTGTCTGTCTGTCTCTCTGTCTGTCTGTCTGTCTGTCTGTCTGTCTCTCTATCTCTGTCTGTCTGTCTCTCTGTCTGTCTGTCTGTCTGTCTGTCTGTCTGTCTCTCTGTCTTTCTATCTCTCTGTCTGTCTGTCTCTCTATCTCACTGTCTGTCTCTCTGTCTGTCTCTCTATCTCTCTGTCTGTCTGTCTGTCTGTCTGTCTATCTATCTGCCTCTCTCTCTCTATCTCTCTGTCTGTCTGTCTCTCTGTCTCTCTGTCTGTCTGCCTGTCACTGTTAAAGGATAGGTTCACCGATTTTGTTCCTATACTGTATATAATGAGTCTCTTCATCCCTGTAGTACTTGGACCCACAGACAATATTGGCTCCAGAGTCAGCTGTCAGTTGAAACAGTGAGTTTGTGGCTCCACAGGGAGTTGAGAGGAAACAGAAAAGTTGTGAAGTAGATCAATTCAAATTAGCTCTGATTTCATGACAGTTCCACCACCTTTGACTAATCAGGAAATCACATTACACACTAGTTTTCTCTGACAAACCTTGTTTGGACTCATTGTTAACAGCAAGAGGCAGCGGAGCTCGCTGGAAGAGACTCAGGAATATATAGGAACAAAATCACCAGACTTATCCTCTAAATGTTTAAGACTGTAGCCCGTTTTGCTTTAATACAATATTGGGTGTAGCCCGTTTTGCTTTAATACAATATTGGGTGTCTAATCTGTCCGTCTCTACTGGTTTCTCTCTCTCTCTCTCTCGTGCTCTTGCTCTCTCTCTTTCTCACTCCCTCTCTCTCTCAGTAGGTAGTCTAATCTGTCTGTCTCTTTACTGGTTTCTCTCTCTCTCTCTCTCTCTTTCTCTCTCTCTCACACTCACTGTCTCTCTCAGTAGGTAGTCTAATCTGTCTGTCTCTTTTCTGGTTTCTCTCTCTCTCTCACACTCACTCTCTCTCAGTAGGTAGTCTAATCTCTGTCTCTTTTCTGGTTCTCTCTCTCTCTCTCTCTCTCTCTCTCTCTCTCTCTCTCTCTCTCTCTCACACACACTCACTCTCTCTCAGTAGGTAGTCTAATCTGTGTCTCTTTTCTGGTTTCTCCCTCTCTCTCTTTCTCTCTCTGTCTCTCAGTAGGTAGTCTAATCTGTCTGTCTCTTTTCTGGTTTCTCTCTCTCCCTCTCTCTCTCTCTCTCTCTCTCTCTCTCTCTCTCTCTCTCTCTCTCTCTCAGTAGGTAACCATACAAGCGTCTAGTCTAAGAAATGAAATGCCTGTATCTCTCTAACTTCCCTGTCTACCTGTCTCTCTCTAACCAGTCTTTCTACCTGTCTCTCCCGCTCTAGACAACTAACCATATCAACATCTTTTCTAAGGAAGCCTGTCTCTCTCTAACTTCTCTTTCTCTCTCTCTCTGTCTGTCTCTCTATCTGTCTCTTCCTCCAGGTGGGTAACCATATCGACATCCTGTCTAAGAAGTGGGTGGCCCAGGACGCAGGCATCGGAGCGGGGGTCGACTCCTACTTTGAGTATCTGGTGAA
The DNA here is from genome assembly GCF_046629955.1 of Centroberyx affinis. Lineage (NCBI taxonomy): Eukaryota > Metazoa > Chordata > Actinopteri > Beryciformes > Berycidae > Centroberyx > Centroberyx affinis. The sequence continues at coordinate 18,863 of NW_027284671.1, read as the reverse complement.
AGGAGCCATCCTGCTGCAGGACGAGGAGCTGCTGAACATGTTCCTGGGTAATTCTCCATCTCCAGTGTCAGAACCTGAAGTGTCTGGTGCCGCCTTTAGACCCGCATTAACCTGGTGATCGCATTGTGATTGGATAGAGCAAAAACACATAAAATCCAGGTGTAAATGCATTCAAGACGCATTGAAGATCTGATCATCCAAACCAGCTCCGGAGGTCAGAGAAGCGTTTGACCACATTAACAAAGCAGTGTGAATGCAATGTGTCTTCAGTCCACATGATTAATAGAAGTAGGGCCGCAACTAACGATTATTTTCATTATTGATTTATCTCCTGATTATTCGATTAATCATTTAGTCTCTAAAATGTCAAAAATCAGACAGATGCCCATCACAAGTTCCCAGAGCCCAAAGTGATTCTTAGAATGTCTTACTGAGTCTTTTTGGAATGATATCAAATGGATAAAAGCAGCAAATCTTAGCGATTAATTGATTATAAAGATATTTTATTGATAAATTTTCTGTCGATAGACTAATCGACTGATTATTTCAACACTCTTCTTCTCATAACAAAGTAAACTAAATAAACGAGCAGTCTTCTCCTCCGCTGTTGTACACGATATGCATGTTATATGAGACGATCTCTCCCTCTGTTTTGAAAAATAAGAAAAACTGATGTGGGAAAGAGGAGTCCGATCCCAATGTGAATGAGACTCATTTTAACAGCAGGTGTGAGTGTAATCCATCTGAAAGATATCTGGACACAATCCAGATACTCATCTACCCCAGTAGAGCTGAATGAATGTGAAGCAGGCTGGAGCTTTGTGAACTTTCCCCGGACAGATAAAAGCCACTCAGACAGAGTTCCCACGGGTCCTTGAAAGTAATTTGTTTGTTTTGTATTAAAACATCAAAGCACCCAAACTCCTCAGTCTGCCTCAGCTCTCTGGATCAACACTTTTGGAACAACACAAAACCCTGTGATGGAGATCTGCAGGTTTAACATGAAGGACTTCACCAGGATTTCTTTACATGATGATGAATGAAATATGAGTCCATTATGGTGTCTAATTGTAATAATGTAATATCTTAGCCTAAAACATTGCTAGTTTTGAGTCCACAATAAAGATGCAGTCCATCCATAATCAAATACTACAAAACACACAACATCATAACTTCCAGTACATAATCCAGTTCAGATTTACAAAAAAGTGTGATTCCTGGTGAAGATTTGGCAGAAACCAATCAGGCAGGTCATGGCGTGTAGGATAACAGACCTCTTCAATACATTCTGTACCATCAGTAATTATAATCACGACTTATTCTAACATGTTGTGTTTCTCTGTGCTCAGACTATGACCGGTCCATTCAGAACTACACCCGGTTCGATGACTGGTACCTGTGGGTCCAGATGCATAAAGGAACCGTCTCCATGCCTGTTTTCCAGTCTCTGGAGGCCTTCTGGCCCGGGCTGCAGGTAGGCTGCACACACACATACACACACACACACACACACACACATTGTGTGTGTGCGTGTTTTTGAGTATGTCATCGTGTGTGTGTGTGTGTGTGTGTGTGTGTGTGTTTGTGTGTGTGTGTCCCAGTCCTTGTTGGGGAACCTGGACAGCGCAGTGAGAACCTTCCAGAACTATTACTCAGTCTGGAGGCAGTTTGGAGGCCTGCCTGAGTTCTACAGTATTCCTCAGGGATACACTGTGGACAAGAGGGAGGGATACCCACTGAGACCAGGTCAGTTCACTGACTGACTAACTGACTGACTGACTGACTGACTAAATGAGCAACTGACTAATTAACTGACTGACTAACTGACTAACTGACTATCTAACATAACTAACTGACCAACTGACTAACTGACTGACTAACTAGCTAACTAGCTAAGTGACTAACTGACCAACTGTCTAACTGACTAACGGACCAACTGACTAACTAGCTAACTGTCTAACTGACTGACCAACTAGCTAACTGTCTAACTAGCTAACTAGCTAACTGACTAACGGACCAACTGACTAACTAGCTAACTGTCTAACTGACTGACCAACTAGCTAACTGTCTAACTGATTGGCTAACTAGCTAACTGACTAACTGATAAACTGACTGACCAACTGTCTAACTAACTGACCAACTGACTAGCTAACTAACTGACTGACTACTTACTAACTAGTCCAGAGTTCTTCAGCGTCCCTCATGATTACAGTGACTATGTTTATATTCAGGCTTTAAAGGATTATCCATCTAAACTAAAAGCCAACTGACTGATGTCATTTTTAACTCATAACTAACCAGTTAACTGACTGACTGGATAACCTTCCTACCTGGCAGACAACTTGTGGCTGACTGTGTGTGCCTGTGTGTATGTGTGTGTGTGTGTGTGTGTGTGTGTGTGTGTGTGTGTGTGTGTGTGTGTGTGTGTGTGTGTGTGTGTGTGTGTGTTACAGAGCTCATAGAGAGTGCGATGTACCTGTTCAGGGCGACAGGTGACCACACCTACCTCCAGCTGGGCCTGGACGCCCTGGAGTCCATAGAGAGGATCGCCAAGACGCCCTGTGGATACGCTAGTGTAAGTCTGTCTGTCTGTCTGTCTGCCTGTCTGTCTGTCTGTCTGTCTGTCTGCCTGTCTGTCTGTCTGCCTGTCTGTCTGCCTGTCTGTCTGTCTGTCTGTCTGTCTGTCTGTCTGTCATTTTCAAGCTTTGAATATAGATGAAATATTGTTAATGTTCCTCTCCACCTCAGATTAAAGACCTGCGGGACCACCAGCTGGACAACAGGATGGAGTCCTTCTTCCTGGCCGAAACAGTCAAGTACCTCTACCTGCTCTTTGACCCCGCCCACTTCCTGCACGGCGGGGGAGCGGAGGGGGCGGAGTCCTGGGAGGAGGGCGGCGAGGGGGGGCAGTGCGTCTTAGGGGCGGGGGGGTTCATCTTCAACACCGAGGCCCACCCGCTCGACCCGGCGGCGCTGTACTGCTGCAGCCGCCACGCCCAGGAGAGGCAGGAGCTGAGGGACATCCTGCTCAGCCTATCGCAGCCCTCGGAAAAGACGGGCAGCCAATCGCAGCCGCCCTCCAAGCCGACGGAGGACCCTCCCCCCGGCCAATCGGAGAGTATCGCCCTGAAACCTGGCGAGCGAAAGACCGCCCCCCTGCTGTCCTGCCCCGTTCAGCCTTTCAGCGCTCGATTCACGGTCCTGGGACAAGTGTTCTCTGATAATACCTGACATCTGGGCTCGACTCGCCCTCCTGGCTCACATGTTCACAGATAATACCTGACATCTGGGCTCGACTCGCCCTCCTGGCTCACATGTTCTCCGATAATACCTGACATCTGGGCTCGACTCGCCCTCCTGGCTCACATGTTCTCCGATAATACCTGACATCTGGGCTCGACTCGCCCTCCTGGCTCACATGTTCACCGATAATACCTGACATCTGGGCTCGACTCGCCCTCCTGGCTCACATGTTCACAGATAATACCTCACATCTGGGCTCGACTCGCTGGTCTGATCTCGGTTGGTTTGAACCAAACTCGTATGTTGTCGGTTTGTGTAGCGGGGGATCCGGTGACAAGGAGGAACTGTGATGTTTGTGATTGTAGGAGGGAAAACGAGGAGAGGACGATGTCATCACCAGAGCCTGAACTGCCCCCCCCAGTTCAGCCTCTGATGACATCACTGTCCACTCCTCACTCAGAAACTCAGGTATGAGTGCGTTCGAGCCCACTGAGCCAATAACTGTGACCTCTGACCTCGACTCAAATGTTGCTCTGTTGACTTCGATGCTGTAATTTAAATTAAAAATAAAATATATTTTTATTTATGACAAACTCTGTGGCCGCTGTATGATTTCATAAGAGATGTTTAGAGGTTTAATTTATTGTTGATTTAAGATTATTTATTCATTTTGTATCTCTTGCAAAAAAAACATGAATGCTAACCCACCTACTTTCATACTGATTTCATACTAATTTCCAGTCATTTACAGAGGGTTATCAGAAAAACTTTGTTACTAGGAATATGAATTTCTGGTAGAATATTTAGCTCTGCCAGCAAAGAGTAGATTTGATGCAAAAATCATAGCGAAGATGATGAGATGCACGTGGCAAGGTGGATAAAAAAACAGAAGGTGGTTTCTAAAAATGTGAAAAATTAACAAAAATTTAGGCCTAAATAAATAATCTCTAGGAGTGAGGGCTGTACTGAGACTCCGCACTAATTGAAACTGATAATTTAAAGTTAAACTACCCAAAGTCGACTCAGTAGCTCGGACAAATAAATTGATACACAAAGTGTTGGAGGTTGAGTGTGCAACTGCATGCTGATCTGAAGTATTTTGCACTTTCCAGAATCCAAGTGAAGGAAAAGCTCTCAGAACGAGCTCAGAAGATGTACTAAGCTTTATTTCGATACCATACTGAGTCTATAAAGCTGTTGAGTTTATATTTGATACCTGACCAACAGGCCAAGTCCAATTTTCACTCAAATTGTTTCACCGTCAAATCTCTACAAAACCAAACCCCTTAATTTTATCCCTGAACTGTCCTTAATTTCTCATGACATCAACATTAATTATCCATTAAAAATAACAAAGCTTTAAAAAAGTAAAGTTAGTGTCATGGGTTTATAAGGGATTTATTCATGGGTTGGTTCGTGGAGAAACTAGAAATTAAGGGATTTTTTATGCCTTTTGTGCAGGTTATTAATGAGTTATGAATGGAAAGTTCCTGTCTCCCTGAATTTTACATTAAATTAGAAAGTAAGCAGTCAAACATTAAGGTGTTTAAGGTGGTTTTGATGGGGTCTCCCCCATTAATAACTCCCTTAACTCATTTTAAGAGCATTTTGCATGAATTAAGAGGTGAATTAGTGTAAATGTAAGGTTATTTTAAGGCATTACGGGTTCATAGAGAATACAGTTACCAACAGGCATCATCTGCTTATATGGGTAATGAGACACCACCTGGAGCCAGCAGTGTCAACATCGTGTCTATTTATATACAGTATCAGTATCATGTCTGTGTATGTAAATGCCTACAGAAGGTACAGTATGTAGTATTCAGTGTGTAACTGTACTGTGGCTGGAGTGTATTTCTCTGGAGCAGCCTACAGGGGGCAGTATGTGTGTGTGCTCTGGTCTTCACCCATCACTGAAATTACAAACTCATGTACAGTTCTAACACTGAGCCGCACTCAGCACTCAGTCATCACCTGAAAGCCCAGAAGGAGGTCAATAGTCCTTTGACCCCAAAATGATCATGTAAGTAAGTAAGGCTTAATTTATATAGCACTTTTTAAAACACACAGTTACAAAGTGCTTCACACACACACACGAAAAATATAAACGAATAAATAAATAAAGCAAAATGAATTACAATATAAAACACAGCACAATGAGAAACAGACCAAAGTAGAACGAACAGAAAACATACGACAGGGATAGAGATCTATAAAAAGGCTTGCCTATAAAGATGGGGTTTTTGGAAGCCGCTTAAAACAAGGATTCAGCAAATCTGACAGATTGGGGAAGTTGATTCCAGAGGGTTGGGGCTAAAACTGTAAAAAGGCGCGGTCACCTTTTGTCTTGCAGTTGGAGCGGGGGATGGATAAAAGGCCGAGATTTGAGGAACGAAGTGGTCGAGAAGTGGAGGTCAGAAATGTAACTGGGGGCAAGGTCATGCAGGGCTTTATATGTTATCAACAGGATCTTGTAGTTTATTCTGTATTGTAAGGGAAGAGTGCCAGGAGAAGGAATAAGAGAAATCACAGCTAAGAAGAGGTACAGGGTTTATTTCAGAAAAGAGCATGTTAAAGCAATTAGTGTAGGAAGACATGAGGGAGGGGGTGGGAGTCAGTCGGGAGATGGTGGATCTTGGAGCTTCCTGTTCATTCTTGTAAGGACAGTAAGGGTGTTGTGGTCGGGTGGTGGATGGATGGGCGGATGAGTTTGGCTTCAATGCCGGAGACTGGAGTTAACAAACAAGGTTGTTTTAGTTGCCTAAGCATGACCTTAACCCAGACCTTAACCAAGGTGTTTTAGTTGCCTAAACTTAACCGTTAGCTGACCTTTAGCTGTGTTCAGGGCGCGTAAATCTGCGTTTCGGAGCTCGTGCACATTTCACAACTTTTTATGAGTTCACATGGGGATCTCCATCCGGTAGACTGGCACAGAGGCGGCACCACACCTCCAAGTGGTTATCAGACGAGGGAGGAGGGCAAAATCATGTCCCTGTGAGGGAGATTTGCAAGGTGTTTCATGGATATAAGTGCATTTCAACTGCTTAATACAAAAAATACAAATACTTTCAAATACATTTAAAATGCCACAATTGGAGAAGAATAGTGCAATAGTTTTTTGAATAGTGCAAAACCTAGATACTTTCTCTGTAACTTCAGGGTGAGAAGGTTACTTGGTGGCCAAGGGGTTCTCCTCTAAAACCATGTTGTAGAATAGCCTACTTACTGCTGACTTTATTTGTGATAAATCTCCCTAAGCGCACGGACTGATGACCTATAGGCACAGACACAGATTTTCACACAGAACGGCTGAACCAATTAAAACCTTGATTTCAGCTGCTGGGGCATTTTCCCAAGACAGCAAACTCAGAAAGAACTGCTTGAAGTTAGCAGGGAAGTTAGTTAGCTAGCTTACTACCTAGCTAACTAGGCTAGACTCTGGTAGCTAACGATAATGGGCCAAATGTATTAAAATGTGAACCTATATCCCGCCAATTCTTGAGATCCATTCAAAATTTGACTTATTGAGTCAAATTTTCATTTTTAGCTAAAGTTTTTCTCATTTAACCATGACCAAAGCCTTTCCCAAACCTTAACCAAGTTGTTTTAGTTTCCTGAACTACAGTGACCAGACGTCCCGGTTTGTCCGGGATTGTCCCGATTTCAAGATGGGTGTCCTGAATATCTGTAAAACACTGAATTGTCCCGGTTTTCAACATTCACTACCAAATTGTCCTGGTTTTCACCACAATTAAAATAATAATAATAGTATTATACTTGTTTTCAGCGCTTACATAGACATTTATCATGTTCTGTCCCGCTCATTATTACCTAACCCAATCAAAAAACCTGAATTCTGAATTCAACACTGATTTGTCTGTATGTGTCAATCAATCAATGTGTCGTTGTCAAGGCTGTTGCCTCTGACGCTGTGGCTCTGTCTGACAGAATCTGTCAGTACGCTAACGGTTAGCTGTCATGCCGAAGAGAAAGTCGGTCTTTTCTTCTCTACTCTTCTTTGTGAAGTAGCCGGCAACGAAAATGCTGCGTTCTGCACACACTGCAGGAGAACATCTTCGGTCGGGCACGGTGGAAACGCCGACATAAAAGATCATATTAAGACAGCCAGACATAAGCGGTGGCTTAGCGGTGTTTTGTGTTTACTAGTGTTATTATACAGTTTTCAAATAAACTATGTTTTGGTGGATTTTTGGAGACAAAACATCATTTTTTGTTTGCTGAGACGCTGTCCATGGTGTTGAAAGGTGCAGTCACTAGGTGTGCTAAGCACTGAAATAATTGTCCCTTCCTGATGATGGTGCGTGCATAAGCGCATACATGTGTGCCTGCATGAACGTGAGGTAAACTTAAGGGTCCCGGTTTGAGGGTTTGAAAATGTGGTCACCCTATCCTGAACTTAACCGTTAGCTAAACTTTAGCTGAAAATGTCCAATTCGTGTTTTTTGTCACAGAATCCAGTTCATGGTGGAGGAACATAATTTTCACATAAGGAACACATAATTATGTTCCATTATGTTCCATGTTACAGATTTACCTGCTGTATCCACAGCAGGTAAATGTGTTTCAGAGTTCCTGCTCATTTCACCACTCTTTATGAGATCATGTTGGTTCAAAATGGCCGCCATGTGAATATTGTCCTGCTGTGCTCCCTGTCAGTCAGAGTGGATCAGACCAGACCGTCCCACTCTGGGTCTGTTGGTCTGCAGCTGCAGCAGAAATCCCCTCTGTGTCCAGGGTGGAGCTCCTCTCCTCGTCTCCTCTCCTTGTCTCCTCTCCTCTCCTCTCCTCTCCTCTCCTCCTCTCCTCGTCTCCTCTCCTCCTCCTCCCTCTCCTCCTCTCCTCTCCTCATATCCTCTCCTTGTCTCCTCCCTCTCCTCTTTCCTTCCTGTACCCCCTCTTCCTCCTTCCCTCCATCCATGTCGTACTCCTCTTTTCCAAACCAGGGTGGAGCTTCTCTCTCTTCACCCCCCCCTCCCTCCTCCATCACCCCCCATCCCTCCATACAGCCTGTACTCCTCCCTGTCTAACCCAGTGAGGGTCTCTTCTTCTCCTCTCTTATTCTCTCCATCTTTCCTTCTCTTGACGCCTGTCCTGCACCCCTCCCCTGTCTCTCTCTCTCTCTCTCTCTCTCTAAGGGTGGGGTCCCTCATTCGGCCTTTTCACCCCCCCCCCCCTCCTTCCCCATCCATCTTTTCTCCTCTCTTTAACTTCTAACTTCCCTCTCTTTTCCCTCTTTCCTTCCCTCCTTAGCACTCTTTCTCCTTACATCCTTCTTTTTCTACCTTCTCTTCTTCCCTTTTTTACTCCTATACTCCCTCCTTTTTATCACTCTTTCTTCTTCCTTCCCTCCTTTTTATATTTCTCTCTCCTTCCTTCCCCCCTTTCTATCGATCTCTCTCTCTTTTCTTCCTCCCCTCCTTTCTATCGCTTTCTCTCCTTACTTCCCTCCTTTCTATCACTATCTCTCCTTCCTTCCTACCTTCCCTCCTTTCTATCGCTCTCTCTCCTTTCTTCTTTCCTTCCCTCCTTTCTATCACTCTCTTTCCTTCCTTCCCTCCTTTTTATCTTTCTCTCTCCTCCCTTCCCTCCTTTCTATCGATCTCTCTCTCTTTTCTTCCTCCCCTCCTTTCTATCGCTTTCTCTCCTTACTTCCCTCCTTTCTATCACTATCTCTCCTTCCTTCCTTCCCTCCTTTCTATCGCTCTCTCTCCTTTCTTCTTTCCTTCCCTCCTTTCTATCACTCTCTTTCTTTCCTTCCCTCCTTTTTATCTTTCTCTCTCCTCCCTTCCCTCCTTTCTATCGATCTCTCTCCTTACTTCCCTCATTTCTATCACGCTCCCTTCCTTCCTTCTTTCTTCCCTCCTTTCTATCGCTCTCTCTCTCTCTCTTTCCTTACAACCCCCCCCCCCCCAAAAAAAAAAAAAATTATTCAGTTTGCTTTATTGGCATGAACATCAGATGAACAGTGTTGTCAAAGCATCAAAATACAAACAACAACAAGCAGAGAAAAAATAAACACATAAATAAAATCTGTCTCTCTACCTCCCTCCCTCTCTCTCTCTCTCTCTCTCTCTCTCTCTGGGTGTTTCTCTGGATCCGTCTCTATTGATGACTCCATTATGACTAACTGCTGTGTGTGTGTGTGTGTGTGTGTGTGTGTGTGTGTGTGTGTGTGTGTGTGTGTGCGTGAGACACATTGTACTTGAATTTATTCCAAACAAGATTCAAGAACAGATTAGAAACATCCATATATCATACTCCTCTCTTGTCTCTCTCTCTGCTCTATTATCACTCTACTCTGTTCTACTCTTATTGTCACTCTATCCTCCTCTCTCTCTCCTCTGCTCTACTTTATTGTCACTTTATTGACTCTATTCTCACTCTATTCTGTTCTTCTCTTATTGTCACTCTCAACTGTAACTCTACTTTGCCACTCTGCTGTGTTGTCACTCTCATTTCCTCTCTACTCTCTGTCTTTACTCTCTGTCTTTACTCTCTGCCTTTACTTTCTGTCTTTTTTTTTTTTTTTTTACTTTCTTTACTTCTTAACAACAGTTGGTTCCTCAGTCGTGATAGCAGCAGCAGTAATGGGATGAACATGCTGATGATGCAATCTGCAGTCTGGATGTTTCCTGCAGGAGTCGATCAGAGGGGATTTACTGCAGCGGGAGAGGAGGAACAACAGGAAGAGTCTGCAGCTTTCACAAACTGAAGACTTCTTACAGCCTTTTAATGCCACCTGGAACTGAATTTACTGCTGTTGATCTCTGGTAGTATTGGGTTGTGTCTCTTCCTCCATGATAAATCCCCCAAAATCAGTGACTCTGTGATCTGTTGCTCCGGCAGAGGAGATTGGAGAATTGTGTTTTTTTCTTCTCTCTCCATTCACTGCCATTGTATGGAGGAACAGTCTGAAAATCACACTTCTAGCACATAAGATTCTGATAAGATATATATATATAAAAAAAAAACTAGTTTGAACAAGTGGAACACTGAAATCCGGTCGGAGGAAACTTATGCCGATGGGACAAAGAAAATAATTTATTAAGTGTAAATGGGTGAAAAAAAGTGCGAGACAGGACTTTGACAAAGTGAGTGTAACTTTTTTTACAACTTTTTTTGTAATGAAAAGTCCTCTAATAACTGAATTGAAGACAATTTAATACCTTTCACAGCTTTACATGTAGATAAGTTATTTCAAGACTTTTCCAGACTTTTTAAGGACCCGATGATACCCGACATAACATATCAAACAGAAGGAGCGGACATCCTTTCCCTCAGACAAACCTTTTCTTTTTGATTCCCCTTAAAGGAAAGTTCAGCAATTTTGTACCTACAGTGTATATAATGAGTCTCTTCCTCCCTGTAGTTGTTGGACCCACAGACAGTATTGTCTCCAGTCAGCTGTCAGTTGAAGCAGCGAGCTCTGCTGCCTCTTGCTGCAACAATGAGTCCAAACTGTTTGTCAGAATATCTCCAAAACATCCAGTCTGTGAAAACGATCCGGAGAGCGACCAATGTATTTCTCTCCGCGGCCCGGAAAGCAGCGGCACCGACCTTTTTCACTCAGCGGATCGTCTTCTACCAAACTCTACTGTTTACAATCTGACCTGACCATCCAGAACTAGATCACTCGGCCAGGAACCGCCTTTCACCCCACAGCGCTCTGTGCTGCGGCAGAGAAAAATAGTTCTGTGATTTCCTGATTAGTGAAAGTGTGTGAAATGGAGGAATTGTGTCATGTTTACCTCCACACGTCAGTTTGGACTCATTGTTTGGACTCATTGTTGCAGCAACAGGCAACGGAGCTCGCTACAACAGCTGAGTCTGGAGCCAATATTGTCTGTGGGTCCAAGAATTACAGGGATGAAGAGACTTATTATATATACCGTATTTCCTCTAATAGTGGCCGGTAGTCAATTAAAAGCCGGGTCTCCGATAATGTCCGGGGCCGTGGTCGACACGAACAAATAAAGGCCGGCCCCAAATACAGGCCGGGGAAAAAAACAAAGGAAAAAAAACAACGGTGGATACCGGTAAACTCCTGGTGCCTGTTATATAATGTAACTGTAGTTTGTAGTAACATACGAGTGCCACAAGATGGCGGTATGCCACAAGACGGCTCCGGCGGAAGTCTCTGGAGCGTGCCGTCGTCCATTACCATAATTATCGGTAATGCGTCGCAGTAACAAAAAAACGGCTACCTAACGAACCCCAACAGAAGCAGATCAGAAAACAAGGAGGCTTCGTACTAAAACATGAGCAAATATACTTATCAAACAGAGGGAATTAGAAATAAAGGCCTGTCTCTAATATAAGCCAGCTTCCAATAAAGGCCTGGTCCCCTCTGCAGTTGAGGTAAATAAAGGCCCGGGCCAATATTAGGGGAAATACAGTAGGTCCAAACTTATCCTTTAGCTCCAGTGCAGGATGTGTTTGTGGACCTGCTCTCCTCCCGGTCCGTCCCTCCAGTCTCGACCCAGTTAGTCCTGCTGTAGCTCATACTGTCCTTTGACTCACAGCTGTTCCTTCACCTCCCTCGTGGTTTCTAGCCCTTTAGTAGGGAGTTACAAGAAAAGGAAGGAGTTTAGGGATTTACTGGACGAGGTCAGGTTATGAAGTTTAAAATTACTTGTGGTTATTACTGGGCGCTCGTCCCCGGGGCAGGGAGATCTACAGGACTAATATCCTGCTGCTCCTCAGTGAACTCCCACATTCTCCACCAGCAGGTCCACAGTCTGTGTTGTACGCTGACGTAAAATGTGACTATGTCATTTTAGGGAGCAATATTGGAACAGATTTATCCATTGTCATTGAAATCACTGACATGCAACTGAGAAAATGACATCACCCACATATTACATAACAATACTACTAGCAAAAATGCATAATGCCATGTGACAGGACCATTAAAACCAAGAGATAACAAGGAAGATCATTAACTCTCTCGGGTTGGCAGATGAACGCCTGGCTAGCTGAGCTTCATGGGACTGATCGACTCCACCGAACTGCATCTTGGATCAATCAGATCGCTTGATTAAAACGACCCGGAGTATAAAGCCGTACACACACACACACACATCCCCTTTCTAAATGACAAACGCATCAGGAATGTGAAGGCATGCGGGCGAAGCTTCAGCCCTCTCTGTGTTATAATATAAACATGTCGGACTATCAGTGATAAAGGCTTTTCCCTGTCTTCCATATCTACTCGCATTTACGTGTTAGGCATCCAGATAACACTCTGATCCAACTGTGGAATAAGTTTAAATTCCTCGACCGGCTAGACTACAGACAACCGATAGTACTAAGGAGCGTGAGGGTCAAACTCCCTCTTTCCCTCTTCCTTTCACACCGCTGCGAATGGTTTCTCTGCGGACGTTCTCTGCCTACCAAAGAAGAAGAAGAGGAAGACGGCGTCTGCCAGCGAGTATCAGAGGAACGTCTGCAGAGAAAACAGGCCCAGCAGACAGGAAGAGATTTAGCGATAGTCTGACTCAAAATTACGACTCGAACTCGCTTCAGGTGCACCGTGGAGTTTGTTTAAAGAGTAAATCAACACTAAATCACATATAGGGCAGAAAACTTTTTTTTTGCCTTTGACAGCTGCCAAACACCTGCTGTGACATCACTGATTGGGGCGTGGCCAGAATTGCATCAGCAGCAGCGCAGCCGCAAGTTTCTACTGTTGATTCACTCTTTAAGTGCTTTTGGAGCTGAGTGAAGTTTGACCCTGTTTACATCCATTGGCTCACTAGCAGGCGCTGAGGCAACCCTTATAAAAAAAAGTTTATTTAGTACACTGGTAGTATACTTTTTTTTAAACTAAAAAAATATTGGCGTACTTGCAAAAGGTACACTTGAGAATAGAAGAGGCCTATAAGCTTGTACTTTTAATGCTACTTAATGAATACTGAATACGTTTTTACATTTTTACAAAAGGTACTGAGAATAGTCTATACTTAGGCTTACTTGTACTTCTAATGCTACTACACTGCAAAAAAAATCTCCATCTTAACAAGTCATTTAGTTTATTATTGAGTCCTAAAATTGTAATTTTCTTAAAATAAGTGAAAAAATCTGCCAGTGGGGTTTGATAATTTCACTTGTTTCCAATGCAAATCAACTTTTCTAAAATCAAGTGTCGTTTCTTGATAGCAGTGCAGTGATCTGTCTTACTCTGACTGGTTTCAGGATATTAATATAGGAAATTCCTGAAACAAGTGAAGCTGCATTAGAAACATGTGGAGTTATCTCACCACACTGGCACAATTGTTCTCTTGGTTTAAGAAAAATAAGATTTGGAGGATGAATATGAGACTAAATGACTTGTTAAGATGGACTTTTTTGCAGTGCATAAGTATACTTTAATAAACTTAAAAGTGGTCCAATTAAGTCAGAAGAAGTTCAGATATGCACTTTTAGTATTTGTGTGAGTCAACCTTAAATTTAACTTAAAGTGTACTATTATAAACTAAAAAGTGGGCCAATTTAGTCCCAGCAAGTTAAAATACTTCAACGCACAATATGTAATTTTCTGCCGCTAGGGGTCTCTCAATCAAAACAATAACAAAAGACAGAGGGGGCGCGAGCCGAGCTGTTTACTCAGCTTGTTTCTCTGATAACTAAGACGTCCGATGACTAAAATCCTTAGAAGATATAGTTAAAAATGACCAGGATCTAAAAAGTGACGGTAACATGACTTGAAACAGTAAGAAAGTATTCGGCTGGAAATGTTTTAATGTCCGGCCATCTGGCGCTTATAGAAAACTCTGAAAGGGGATCTGACGCCAGACAGGCGACCAAAAAATAAAATTACGGATTTCTCGGAGTTTGAACATTGTTGGAAACATTTGGGATAATGTAAGTACACAACTCAAAAAAATATATAACATAGGTCTAGTCATTTTTAGATATTTTAATGCGGAAATGTTACATAATATACCTTTAAGTTTACTTCTGAATACACCCCAAGTTTATTATTTATTTGTAAGGGAAAGCACTGACTTGACCTGCAAATATTATCGACCAATCAACAACATCACAGGTGAGTAGAAAATAAGAATACATGTCAAAAACTGTGAACTACCCCTTTAAATGCCTTGCTTAAGGGCACTTTGGTGGTAGCTACTTAATGAATATTCCCTGGTCACATGCTCCAGGGATTGGAACCAGCAGCCTACATATATTGGTCACAAGCACAAACCTTAATTGATACTTTGACTGCTGGCTTTACCTGGAGAATGTGATAATCGTGTTTCTGTGTGATTCTCTCTCTGCTGGCCCCGCCCTCCAGGAGCTGGTAGGGATTCGAACCCGCGACCCCGGCTTTACGACACCAGTGAGACCGCCCAGTGAGAGCGTTCATGCTGTTGTGTTTCTCAGATTCTGTTGTCCAGCTTTAACGCCGTCTCTAAGGAGGGGCCACAGAGACGTCAACTTCCTGTACCCATGACATCATCACCGAGCACGTGCAGTACGGACAGGTCCTGAGGACAGGTCCAGGAATGGATGATGGGCTGCTCCTTTCATGCACACGCACACACACACACACACACACACACACACACACACACACACACACACACACACACACACACACGTGCACAACCATAAACACGTTGACATGCACACACACATAGACACGCATGCAAACACTCAAAAACATTATAACAGCTGAGCAGACATAATGCAGACCAGCCTATACTATAACGTAGCCAGGGAGTGTGTGTGTGTGTGTGTGTGTGTGTGTGTGTGAGGGATCTGGCTCCAGGTCCCTGGGCTAATCATACTCCGAGAGGCTAAGAGGGTCCACACCCTAAGACACACACAGCCACACACACACACACACACACACACACACACACACACACACACACACACACAGCATGTCAGGCTCATCTGCAAACTATTAGCAGCCAGTCAATGACAACAGAATCACATGGGCTGGGCTCACTGGCTTCACACACAATCACATAGTGTTCACATGATGTATGGATCTGTGTGCGTGTGTGTGTGTGTGTGTGTGTGTGTGTGTGTGTGTGTGTGTGTGTGTGTGTGTGTGTCCATACCCCTGTCAGGCCCCACCATGCATTACAGTAACATGCAGCTGTGTCAGCATGTGAGTCCCACTGTAACAATATAAATGTGACAGAGCCTGGATGGAGGTAAAGTTGATCTGACTGAAGGGGAATTCCACTCAAACCTCCTGTCAGACTCCTCCTCTCTCTCTCTCTCTGCTGCACACTCTCCTCCTCTCCACTGAGGACTCTTTCTCTCCTCATCTTCATCTTCATCTTCCTCCTCTCCTCCTCTCCTCTCTTCTGCTACATCCTCTACTCTGCAGTCGATATCTGCAGCTGAATTATTTATGTTCAGGTATAGACAGAGTTAAAATGGTAAAAAAAAAAAAAAAAAAGCATCATAAAAAGCAAAAAGCATTTAGCATCATAAAAGATGAGATGAGATGAGAGGAAAAGATAGGAGAGAGGAGAGGAGAATAGAGGAGAGGAGAGGAGGAAAGGAGAGGAGGGGGAGAGAGGAGAGGAGAGGAGAGGAGGAGAGGAGGGGGAGAGAGGAGAGGAGAGGAGGAAAGGAGAGGAGGGGGAGAGAGGAGAGGAGAGGAAAGGAGGAGAGAGGAGAGAAGGAGAGAGGAGAGGAAAGGAGAGGAGAGGAGGATAGAGGAGAGGAGAGAGGAGAGTAGAGGAGAAGAGGAGGAGAGAGGTATGGAGAGGAAAGGAGGAGGAGAGAGGAGAGGAGAAGAGAGAAGGAGAGGAGAGAGGAAAGGAGAGGAGAGGAAAGGAGAGGAGAAGAGAGGAAGAGAGAGGAAAGGAGAGGAGGAGAGGAGAAGAGGGGAGGGGATAGGAGAGGAGGAGGAGGATAGAGGAGAGGAGGAGAGGAGGAGAGGGGGAGAGAGGAGAGGAAAGGAGCAGAGAAGGGAGGAGGAGAGAGGAGGAGAGAGGAGAAGAAAGGCAAGGAGAGAGGAGAGGAAAGGAGAGGAGAGGAGAGGAGAAGTTGATCTCTGTAGTTCTCTATAAGTTTTATCTGAAAGACGACAGGAATAAACATCTCAGAAACGAAGCTTGGAGAACGGTTGATC
>NW_027284670.1:0-20350 GCF_046629955.1 Centroberyx affinis | reverse complement strand
CTTACACATTAATGCATCAATAATTATAATTCAATAATATAATATATACTGTATTATTCTGAAATGGGCCATTCTGCATAATGAGTACTTTTACTTTTGTTGCTTTAAGTACATTTTGATGCTAATACTTTTGTAATTTTACTTAAGTAACATTTTGAATGCAGGACTTTTACTTGTAACAGTATTTTTAGACTGTGGTATTTCTACTTTTATTTAAGTAAAAGCTGTGAGTACTTCCACCACTGGTTACTGGTGTCCAGTAAACTGAAAACACAGGCGATGGTAGCCGCCATATTGGTCAGAAGTTTCAGAAAAGGGGGAACGAAGCGACTGGTCGGGTTTTGATGAGGGTTTCAGAAGTGCCAGGTAGAAATGTTCATCTAATGGAACGGGTTTAAACGTGGTTGAGTCAAACGTGGGTTTCAGACGTCTTATAAACGTAGCTCTTTCTCTTTGCCCTATTTTTTTCTTTTACTCTTCACGCTTATTTGGGAATGAGATTGTCTTGAATTTTTTCTGGCATTAAAAAAGGTCTTAAAAGGTTTAAATTTAACTTACAGAAACCTCTGGTCACCCTGTTTATGGTTTGCACTTTGGTTTCATTTGTGTTCTCCCTCAGAAAATAAAAAGGCTTTTATTTCCAGTCATTGATTGTTGAACGTTGTGCAAAGTGGTCAGGCAGGAAACCACCAAACAACAAAAGTGGCTTCAAAATAAAAGCTCCATCACCAATAGCTGTTTTTTTTAAACAGTGTTTAAGTGTTTCAGGCTGGATTTTTCCTTTAACATGATGGATCTGCAGTGAAGCAAGGCAGCTGCTCTTAAGTGTCAGTTATTACAGGCTGCAAACTCATCCACCCATCCATCCATCCATCCACCCACCCACCCACCCATCCATCCATGCAGCTGGCAGACGCTCCACAGCAGCAGCTGTAATTGGCAGCCGGTCTCTCTGGAGGAGGATCTGTTTGTCCTGCTTGTTTTGTACATGCCAACTGCAAATTAACCACCTGTAGTGGGACTGTAATTGTGTCACTTTTTATTTCTCGTATTGATGTGGACATAGATGATGAATAATTGGTGCCAAAGTGTGTGTGTGTGTGTGTGTGTGTGTGTGTGTGTGTGTGTGTGTGTGTGTGTGTGTGTGTGTGTGTGTGTGTACACTTGTATTCTATCCGGAGTGCGTTATAAAATCACCAAAGGACATTTGTAGGGTAATTCGTATATCGCGGTCGAAAACAGTTATGACACCGCCACTAATTTTTATTATTGTGATCACCGCCATAACCGCCGCTCTCATCTGTCATCACTGATGTTTTTCTTTCCCCTCTAATAAACTGTTATATTGATGTTGCTGACTGAGTGACTTCATTTTAGATCATTTATTTGGATTTTTATTTGTGTGGTTGAATAAAACTATCCTTATAGTTTCTATAAGCTAAACCAGCATTTTATAATTTTGTTTTAAAAAAAAAAAAAGCCAATATCTTGTTATCTTTCATTAATAGGATAAATAAGTTTTTAAGTAATTGAAGTATATTACAGTATTATTTATATTACAGATTTGATCTTTTTAATAATATAATACCTTATATCGAGATAGATAATTGTACTATGAAATTTTCATATCGGCACAGCTTAGGTGAGGGTTAAGGTTAGGGGACAGGGAATGAATGTAGTCAACGAAGGTCCTCAATAAGTGTGAGCGTGTGTGTGTGTGTGTGTGGGGGTGTGTGTGTGTGTGTTCCTACCCAGGGTGATTCCATTGGGCCACTGGATGTCCGTCTCCACCAGAACCTGTCTGTCGACTCCGTTCATACCAGACTTCTCAATCTTTGCCGGCTCGCCCCAGTCCGACCAGTAAAGGAACCTACAGGAGAAGAACCCACACACACACACACTGTAAGACCTCTTCAAATAAAGCACATTTGACATCACATGTCAAAACGGCATCAAAACACGACACCTTACTTCCTCTTCACACTCTTCTTCGTCTCTTTAATCTCACCAACTCCTAGTCAGTGTTTCTCTCTAGAGTCTAGATTGTGGTTAGTGAGGAGAATTTAGCGCTCCTCCAGCCTGAGAAAAATACCAGCCACATGCCAGTGGGCTAGTAAAATGTATTCTGGTTTTCATGGCGGTCAACTGCCAAATAACCGCCATGTTAAAACTGAGCGGAATATTGCGTTAACTTCAATTGAAGGATTACATGTTTCTCTATTGGTTGAGACAACCCTACAGTTTATGAAACCCTTTCAAACCCCATTTGAGAAAAAATGAGGGCGTTAATAACTTCTTCTTTCAACAGAATCATATCACGATGAAATAATGATCGCGTTATCGTGATCCGCAATTCTGTTGTCTAAATTAATCATAAAAAGCAAAGCTCTCACAAAATGGGATCTGAAATAATTTAGGGAATCTTATTTGGAAATTACAGTTTGATCATACTTATTACAATGCAGTTCAATGCAATGATTATTCAACATGCGATTTTGCATACATTAGCATATACGTAGTTATGTACTGATATTCAAATAATTTATTATGATTATCATGATATTCATTTGGTCTGCATCGCCCGTTAAGCTAAAACCAAGACTCGTTTTCTTAGTTCCTGAAAAGTTTACATTCTGAAGATACAAGGTTTTCATGTGACTACAGCGAAAAACAAAAACAGGAAAACACACAGAGGCTTCACTTCCACTCACCCAGACAGCGGATCCACAGCGATGGAGGCCGGCTCTTTGAGGCCGCTGCTGAACAGGACCTTCTGCTTGGTGCCGTTGAAGTTTGCCACGGCGATGGTTTTGGTGCCGAGGTCGGACCAGTAGAGGTTCTTGTAGATCCAGTCCACGGCGACGCCCACGGGAGTCTGGACGTTGTCGATCACTTTGGTGTGGCTGCCGACCTCGCCTCGCTTGTCCAGCACCGTGCTGAGAGAGAGAGAGAGAGAGAGAGAGAGAGAGAGAGAGAGAGAGAGAGAGAGAGAGAGAGAGAGAGAGAGAGAGAGAGAGAGAGAGAGAGAGAGAGAGAGAGAGAGAGAGAGAGAGAGAGAGAGAGAGAGAGAGAGAGAGTTAGCGTTAAGTGTGTAAGTGTTAACAAACAGTGTTAGAGTCATTATCCACAACATTTTCAGATAAATAAATGCCTGTTTTGCTACTCTCTAGAACAGTGATTCTCAACCTTTTTCAGATCAAGGACCCCCAAGTTAGTACACATTAGAGCCATGGACCCACATTTGTCTCTCGGACCCAAATCTGAGAATATTTTTATTGTTAGATATGATTTTGTCCAGAGTCCCATGACTGTCTGTATTGTAGGTAGAGAGATAACAGTGAAACTATGATCAAAACAGTCATTGTTCTACATTCTGTAACTGTGTTAACTTCTTGTAAATGATATAATGGTGAAGTTTAACAGTTCATCAATTTGCTGGGGACCCCCTGGAACCTCCTCGAGGACCCCTGGTGGTCCCCGGACCCCACGTTGAGAACCACTGCTCTAGAACTAATAGATGTAACAGAACAATGATTCAGCCTATATCCAGTTCATAAATCATTTCCATTGTCTGTTCTAAACAGCCGGTGTCTGGTAGTTCTTTCTTTGGAAAAATCCTCTAAATCCTTTAACTTTTTATCTATATAAAATTTTATAAACTTTTTCTAGAGACTTGGTGTGCGGCAAGAGTCAATACTTTGCAACAGCATTAAATATCTTATTATATGTGTATAATGTGAGTGTTTCCTTACTGTCATTTTTCTTTTCTATGGTAAAAAATTCTAAAATGTACACCCACATGCTCATTGTTATGTCGTTTAATACCGTTTTCAATAAAAAATATTTTGCAAAAAAATAAAAAATATCTTATTAAATAAATAAGAGTCTACTATATCGTACAGAGTTTGAGCAAACAATAACAGTGTGGTTAAGTGCTTCTGTGTGTGGATGTGTTTACGTTCCTCTGTGTGTGTGTATTGTGTGTAACCCCACCTGTAGATGGCCTTCTGCCCCAGGTCGGCCCAGAAGATCATCTGCTGGTTGAAGTCGGCGTCCAGAGCCACGGTGTTCCTCTGCTGCTCCACGATCTGGGTGTACTCCTTCCTCTCCAGACCCAGGCGGCGGATGTCACGACGGTTAGTGAAGATCAGGCAGGGCTCCTTACCTGGTGGAGGGAGAGGGAGGAGAAGGAGGAGGAGGAGAGGCTTTGTTCAATCAGACAGAGAAACTGGAGGCCAATCTGGTAACTCATCTCTTCAACAAGATCCTCAGGTTGAAACGCATCTTTATTTCTCAATTTTGGCCTTCCATCCACATTAAGATGCCGTTTTCGACCACCAAAAACGGAGCTTCCAAGTGGATAAATTTGAAAACGCTACACCTCAGTGGATGGCGGTGGCAGAAACTTTAAATCATGTCAAGTCAAATAGAAAAGTTGGTAAAAATGTAAACTGCGCATTGAATTTGTAAAGGGGGAAGATAAGTTTTGTGATCCCTCTGTCAACCTTCATGTGTTTATCCTGCAATAATACTGCACACAACTGCCTTAAATGTTATACAGCGGAATCAAATTGGTGTTTTGGAAAACCAAAGCCAAAGACCTTTCCTTGCAAAAACTTGCTGTTCCACCAAAAAACATAATTCCTGTCACTTAAACTTTAAGTTAAATTGATTTCTTGACCCTGCAAACATCCACTTAGAATCAGAATCAACTCTATCTCTGTTAGTTTCATAGTAAAGGCTAACAAACGATAATCATAGTGGCACGAATGCCAGATCCCAACCAAAATCTAATCAAGTGTTCCTTGGCCCAACGCCGATCTGTCCACCAACTTTCATGGAGATCCGTTCATAAGTCTTTTTAGATATCCTGCTGACAGAAATACAAACAAACAAACCTTGATGCAGGTAAAAACATAAAACCTGATTTTGAAAGTCGGTCTTCTGCTCTGGCTACACAGCTATTTCAAATGAAAGGAGAAGGAAGAAGCCACTGCAATGCCCAACAGCTTAAACCGAGTTATATACAATATTTACGTGTTAAAGGTGCGTACACACATTGTGCACAGCTCATCAGGGAGTACATGCATGTGTCCTTAACATGTAAATATTTTATGCAGCCCAACTAAAGCCGTTCCACAACTCTCAGATTTTCTCCACCTCTCTCTCAGCATCATCTGGGTGCTACACATCCTGTTGAATGGGAACAGAAAGGTGGCGCTGGTGCTGATGTGCTTTTGTGTTGCAACATGTTGTGTTGTCCTTTGCACCCACTTGTGTTCCCATCTTCCCTCTGGCTGTGAACTCACACTCATTTACTGTGCATTCATATCATATACACAGCCATGCTACTGGATCATCTGGCAATCTCCACTCTGCTTCCTTTACAAGCAACAGAATAGAATAAACTTTATCGTCCAGCCGAGGCAGGAAAATTGCCCTTGGTCTCACCCAGGAAAATATAAACACAAACAGGTCCACAAGATAAAAACATCAACAAAAAAATCACATTAACAGAACAAAGATCTCTCAACTGTACAACTACAGTGCATTCATACCCACGGTGTACAGCCTACACTCCCATATTTAAGTTTACTGTAGTTTGTTGACCACATTAATTGCATTTGGGATAAAAGAACCCTTGTAGATCTTTTTCTTTGCCAGGGGTATTCAACCATGGTCAATTTTCTGTGGAATATCTAATATCTAATCCTGCAATATCTTCTTTCAATATGTACTTTTCCCCCCATTATTAGTCCTACTATTCACTTTTTCATATAGTCTGTATTGAATTGTATTTGTTTTTTAAATATTGTTTAAATGTATTATGATGTTTTTAATATTGTCTCTTTACTCTCACAAGCCCATCCAGGTTTCTTCAACCTCTCCTGCACAATTCCTGCTTTACTGTGCATTTACACTGTTGATTTTAATATGTGCTAATAACAAAAACAAACAAGCATTCAGAGCCTCTGGCCCCGCCCACAATCGGTCAGAATAGAGCGGCACATCGACCGAGTTGCTCGCAGTGTGAAGACGAGTATCCACAATTTGTTCTAGCGGATGAATAATTTGAATAGGTAATCAAACAAGGAGAAGGGAGCTACTGATAATGCCAACATACATTTATTACACAGCAAGTTTTTATTTCAACAAGCACAAATGTGTTGTTTTCCGGTGTGTCCATGAACCCAAATAAATGTAGTTTTGCATTATCAGCGGCTCCCTTCTTTTCTTAAATTGCATTTTCGCCCCCTGAGCGTCTGGCCCTTAGTTTTCCATGCCATTTTATTTATGAATAGGTGAAATTCATCGACATGGGTGGCACATCCCACATGAGTTTAGATAATAGTTGAATTTCAGAGGATCCTTTAACAAATGAATTGGAAGAGGGGAGGACAGGCTGAGGGGACAGTGATGGGCATTGTCACTGACCGAAACAATAAAGCCTTTTTTACTGCATCTACTCTGGAACAACATGTGATGACCAGACCAGAGGATGGCACTCACATCCCCCAGCTGCAGCACAGACAGCAGCCTTTCTGAGGGTTATTTATATAGCATCAGACTCCTCTGTTTAACATTTATTTATTAAAATAGTTAAAAGGTTGAGAACGCACAGCCAAGGAAGGTGCAGGTCAAAGGTCCATAGTGAAATCATTTCAATAAACAGCCTTTGTAGATTTGTATGAAGATTTCCTTTCCAAGCTCATCACTGTGACATGTACAAGGAACTTAAGTGACTTTCTCCACAATGCAGAATACACGTTCATCTTTTGCTCTTATTCATATTTAAATGTAATTATCCATGTTATTTAAAACAGTCACAAGAATCATCCTTTAGTTTCTAAAGAAACCGGTAAAAAAGCTTTTTCATTTAAAAGCACCGTCTGATTAGAATTGATTTTGTGCAGAATCCCATGACTGTCTGTATTGTAGGTAGAGAGAAAACAGAGAAACTATGACCAAAACAGTCATTCTTCTACATTCTCCAATTGTGTTAACTTCTTGTAAATTAAATAATGCTGAAGTTTAATAATTCATCAGTTTGCTGGGGACCCTCTGGAACCCCCTAAAGGACCCCTGGTGGTCCCCGGAGCCCACGTTGAGAACCACTGGACAAGACTACCAACATGTTTGAAGGCAGATTTAACTTTCATTTACCCAGCAGTTCTCCCAGCATGCACTACCTTGCTTAAGAGAAGCTCAACTGAAGTTTCTGAGGATTATTCATTGACTCCCCCCCCCCCAATCCACATTTTCCCAGCTGGTCTTGGGATTTGAACCAGCGACCCACTTGTTAAATGCTTTAGGCTACTGCTGTCTTCATGGTGGTGGACGGTGTGTTTCAGTGTGCAGACTACACCTCTTTCTACCGTTTGTTGATTGATCCTGGACCTGACACAGTCTGGTAAAACGCAGGAAAAGTATACAGGTCCAGTTCAGCCACAACCTTGCAAACTCTAAAAGTGACAACAGTGTGGTTTAGTGAATTTTACTGCAGTGGTTCCCAGCCTGAGGGTCAGGAGAAAGAATATTACGCATATTTTATTTGTTTTGAAGCCTCTACACTTATTCCAATAATCAAGTCAAATAGCCTGACAATAGAGCGGTGTTGTGCATTTAACTGCAGTGGGTCCCAACCTGGAGGTCAACAAGACGATTAAAGAAACCTAGTATACAAGTTAATTATGTTTTTAATTTGTGATAAAGTGTTTTTTCTTGGGCAACAATTAATATTTGAAGCCTCTAGGCTTATTCCAATAATCACTCAAGTAAAATAGCAGGTGACAACAGGAATGATGCCACCTGCTATGATGTTTTGGTTGGGATTTCAACTCATGAGTTTGTTTGATAACCTCTGTACATGCATTGGTTAAGTTATCTGATATTTTGATTACTTGACCTTTAATTATGTAAATTTTTCTAGACTGACAGGGTGTCAGTCGATGTTTGTATGTCTGTTTCTATGTCTGTATGTTGTCAGTGTTTGTATAATTTTATGTGGACCCCAGGAAGATTAGCAACCGCTGTAGTGGAAGCTAATGGGGATCCGAATAAAGAACAAAAGAATAAAGGATAGCTAGAAAGGGGAACATAAAAGTAATAATTTGGTGTTGGAGCAGCTGTTGGAGCACTCACCAACAGCCTTGCAGACTGCAGTGGTGGGATCCATCTGGTAGCCGTTGTGACATTCACACTTGTAGCCTCCCTTCAGGTTGATACAGATCTGACTGCAGATGCCGGGGTTCAAACACTCATTGATGTCTGTGCAGAGAGAGATGAAGGCAAAGAGAGCTCAATTCATACAGCACATTTCGTACACAGAGGCAATTCAAAGTGCTTTACACAAGGTATATTAGACATTAGATAATACAGGATAAGATAAATAAAACAAACAAAAAGAGATAAAGCTTAAAAGGAGAGAGGATGAATAAATTTAAATGCATAAAAAGAGAATAAAGAGAATGAAGATCAAGCTGCAATGAAGAACGAAGAGAAACGACAGGTGGCATCAGTCATATGTGATTAATCGAGTCAAACACTTCCAGAGTTAATCAAGTGTTTTCAAACAACTTAGTTAAAGATACAAAAATTGTTAAGTTTAACATGGAACACAGTTTTTTTAAAAGAGTTATTCAGCACTAAATCATGTCTTTGAGCTGTAAATATTAAAATTACAAGCTTTTGCTCTGCATCTGGCCGCAGCTCCGTCAGTGATGTGAAAGCAGGTGTTCCATAAAATTATTACCGCCACACTTTTTCGCAGCTGTGTACTAGGCAGAGGCTGGATGAAAACAGTGTGTTTACGCTCTCTAAAAAGAGAGACCATTACTCTTCTGGAACATTTCCATAATTGCCATTACTTGAGAAATATACTGTAAGCTGACGTGAGTTTGTCTACTCCCAGATGTAAATCCACCATCAAACTGCTGAAAACATCAGTGGATTCAACATTTAATTCAAGTGGGAGCAGGCTGTAGCTGAAGAGTTTCCTGTAGTCAGCAATAAAACTTAATGTAAAGCCTCAAATTTACATTCTATGTATCCCAAATACCTATATACAGCCAATAGGGGTCATTCCAGACTGGGTTATATATATATTTTCCAATATCCAATCCAGTGTTTGAGGCCATGATTGGCTCCGTACCGATACACTGTCGGATCAGTGCCTCCCTAACCATAACCAAGAGGATTTCAGCTTTGAGGAAAAGATTAGAACGTGACCAATCACATTACACACTGAATTCCCTCTTGAGGCCAGAAGTGCATAATAAAAAATACATACCAGCCCTACATTAAATATCTACTGCTTTCTTCACACTACAAGTACCAAGTCTGACCCAGACTGTTTGATAAGTGGTGTCTAAAGAGAGGTGCGTTGCTGTTTTGGACTTCTTTCCTTAGTTTAGAGCAATAAAACATTGATGCAAAATGATAAAAACACTGCAATAAATCTGATCATAAAAAAAAGGAGAGGAGTCACCTGTTACATACAATGAAACCAGAGCCTCCTAATCACCAATTGGCGAGTTAAAAAAAAAAAAAAAAAGACATCTTACTTAAAAACTTATCTTAAAACTTTTCACAATCATCAGCCGTCAGCAGCCAATCAGATTTCTGTGCTTCCTTGTTTCCCTACTGACTGTTTTAGTTTCATAAACAACAGATCGGCCTGGCAACTGCAAAATGGGCGAGAAGTCGATTCCAGCCATTAATAAGAGTTTCCCAGATTTCTACAACTTTTATTAGACAAGACTACAGGAATAAAAACGTCTCAAAAATGATACTCTGAGAACATTTACATCCATCATTGGGTTCGATGGTAAGCGCTAAATTAATATTGATTGTTAAGCGTTTATTTTCAATTAATGCTGCCCGATAAGCACTTGCTAGCTGGTAATGTTAACTCAAAACGATGCAACGTTAAAAAACCCAAAAGAGTGAAAAGATACCCGATTTGCTTGATCAAAATTTGTAGCTTCAGACCGCTACATGGACGCAATCGAAGCCTCTGGCCCCGCCCACAATCAGTCAGAATAGAGCGACCCATCAACCAAGCTGCTCGCAGTGTGAACACATATTAAACGGCAGTAGGACACCGACTATAACTGTGACCTACCTCCACAGGTCTTGTGGTCTATGAGCTGCAGCCCGGGTGTGCAGTCGCACTCGAAGCCGATCACCATGTCTCTGCAGATGTGCGAGCAGCCGCCGTTGTTCAGCAGGCATTCGTTCAGATCTGAGACACGGGGAGGAAGGAGGAGGAGGCCTTCGTTAAAGCAACAATACCCAAGAGGGTCGTGTTTACGGTGCAAGCTCCACGCACCACCGCCACATCACCATCACACCCATGATCACAGTTAAAAAGCTACAACATGCAATTTTTTGGCCCGTTTTTGCCTTTTAGCCAGCAGTAGAGATGGACAGGAAAGAAGGGTGGTGGGGGGTGGGGGGGGTCCCAGTCCAGATTCAAACTCAGGATGTCACAGTTATGCGGCACGTTCAGTTTGAAAGGTTAAATTCATTAGAAAGAGTTTAAATGTTTCGAACGTTATTACTTTCTAGTACTTAAGCAACTCAATTAAATGGAATGAAAGCTGACACTTGCAAATACAATGAAATGAAAGTCAAGTTTTATGTCTGCAGTTGCTAGGTGATTACTAGGTTTATTTGTTTGTTTATTTAAAGGATCCCCATTAGCTGATACCATGGCAATCAGCTAATCTTCCTGGGGGGTCCACACGTGACATACTGTACATAACACATTA
Organism: Centroberyx affinis; assembly: GCF_046629955.1. Taxonomy (NCBI): domain Eukaryota; kingdom Metazoa; phylum Chordata; class Actinopteri; order Beryciformes; family Berycidae; genus Centroberyx; species Centroberyx affinis. Next base: position 9,578 of record NW_027284670.1, on the reverse strand, counting down.
CATGATAAACGTTAAGTTACATTAATTAAATTACATCAATATACATTAATATAAAAAAATGCAAGCTTACATTGATATGAAATAAAGAAAAAAAAATATAGATAATATTTATATAGATAATATTTAAAAAGAATGAGAATTATACAACCCATATGAAGTGGAATGCAAATATTGAAAACTGGTACAGAGTTATACCTCCTATTATTCAGTCTGTCATCTGCATGCCAATAAATGCCTCTGCATAATCTTTTTGAAGGATGATTTATTTTTTATTAGGCGGATATTAAAAGGTAAATTATTCCAGTTTGTTATGGCTCTGTAAATTACAGAGTTAGTCCTTAGGCTGGGTACCACAATATGGCCGTTACCGGCAAATCTGGTGTTGTGGTTATGTATGTTATTGCAGTAAACTATTTGGTCGAATAAAAATGTTGGCATCTTTGAGTTAATGATGCAGCTGAAAAATGCGGCCATGCTTAAGGAAATCCTTTGCTCAGTGGTGAGCCATGAGAGGCTGCAGTGCAACTTTTCGGTGCCAGTTCTAATAGAGCAGCCCAGAACAAGCCTAGCAGCCCTGTTTTGTACGACTTGTAATTTTGCGAGATTTGTTTTGGATGTAGACGACCATACTGTTGAACAATAGTCCAGGTGGCACAAAATTAATGATTTAGAAACTTGACCCAGCGTGTGTGATTGTACATAAAGAGAACACTTTCTCATGACTGCAATGCCTCGGCCCATTTTTCTAACAACTGTATTAATGTGCTCGGTCCATGATAGGTGGTCGCTAGGATATTACTAGGTGTAGTTAAAATATTACTAGGTGGTTGCTAGGTGATTACTAATGGTTACTAGTGTGTTACTAGGCGATTACTAATGGTTACTAGTGTGTTACTAGGTGGTTGCTACGTGATTACTAATGGTTACTAGTGTGTTACTAGGTGGTTGCTACGTGATTACTAATGGTTACTAGTGTGTTACAAGGTGGTTGCCAGGTGATTACTAGGTGGTCGCTAGGATAGGGTTGTTAAAATGTTACTAGGTGGTTGCTAGGTGATTACTAATGGTTACTAGTGTGTTACTAGGTGGTTGCTAGGTGATCACTAATGGTTACTAGTGTGTTACTAGGTGGTTGCTAGGTGATAGGTTAACATCAGCGTTTGTCTGCGTTCTCCGTCTACTTCTTCAACCTGTGGAGGCTTTACCCTGCCAGTTACCTCAGGCTAGATGACATCATCAGGATGAGTGACAGGTGTTGGGACGGGAACTTGACCAACTGAGGGGGAGGAGGGCGGGGCTAATAATATACTTCCCTGACACAGGGAAAAAAGTTGCAGATTGTCGCTTTAAGAATGTCTTGGTGAGTAATAAGACTTTAAAACATCATTTAACAACTCCTGCATACAGATAGCAAAAAAAAATAAAAAATAAAAAAATAAAATAAAAAAATAAGGAGAAAGATGTCCGACTAGCCCCCTAATTACAACACTAGTTACAAAGGAATAACCTGGTTACATTTTTCATAAAGCACAGCTTGGCATAATGCTTTGGGTATGAGAATTACCAGCGTTGGAAAGCCTCAGATTGATCAGTCAGATTGCCTTGGCAGAACTCTTCAGTACAGAGACATCTTCAGTACCTGTACCGATTTAGTACTGTTTATGATAATGACTATTGATAGTTTTTCATGTTTAGATCAGCAAATAATGCATGGATCAGTCCAGGGTTCCTACACATTTTCAATTAAAAAATTCCATACTTTTTCCAGACCTTGATTTGTTTTGAAGATTTTGTCTGGTGTTCAATATGATTTATGCAGTGTTCCTACACGGTTTCCCTATTAAAATTCCATATTTTTCCCAGACCCTATGTTCTTGACTGGATTTGATTTTGGTGGGTATTTGATATAATGCATGCTGACAGCGGCTGGGTAATAAGAGCGTCCCTCTATCTGAACATTATTCTTCACATCAACAAAAACTGTGGACTCAAAGTGGCTCTACAACAACATAAAAGCTAGAATTATGCGTGTATCGGACCTGAACCGCAACATTTTCCATACTTTTCCAGACATTTTTTCAAATTCCCAAACTATTCAAGACCTGGAAATGATCAAATTCATTTTTAATACTTTTCCAGACCTGCGTAGGAACCCTGTCAGTAAATGAAAGGATTTCTATGGAGGACAACATGTTGCTCATCCGAACCCTGAGGATCAAACCTGACCCCGGCTGATGGAGCGATCACAGCAGAGTTACTGCTGGGGCAAATGCAGCAGAAAACACAGTGAGCCCCCCGTTAAAATGAAATCTAGACGATTCTGTATTCAAGGCCTGCTTCTCTTGACTGAATTTTGTAAATCGATAGCAGTAGCAGCGTTCCAACTCACAGCAGCAGATAACCACTTGATGGACGTCTCTTTGATAGGCAAGGGCGAATACATTTGAAGAGCAATTCAATCAATAAAACGGGATTCCCTAAGGTTGGAGTATAGTTCATCCGTTTTAGGCTCAAACATCAACTAAATCCGTTATTTTCCTCAAAGTGTGCAGTGCTGCGGCAAAACAACATTAAGTACAGAATAGTGATGCGCGGGTCGACCTGAAACCGATCCACCAAGCCAAGAAAAAAAAACAAAAAAAACAAACAAACATTCAGGCGGCCAGGTAAAGACTCTTTTGTCTTGTCAAATTTATTAAGACATCGGCAAAGTTGAAAAAGAAATAACAGTGGTGTTAAAAATAAATAATGTATGGATGGCGGCATAAACAAGCTGGAGACTGGACAAGTTTATTCTGTTAAGTAATTTAATTGCAATTTAGTCTACAATTACATTGGGTGTGTAGTGTGTGTAAGTTCGAATTCACAGCTCATAGCTCAGGTAGCAGTGACTTCTCCAATACAAGAAATATGGTTAGATAGATATGCCGTTTATTTTCTCCAACTGTGCAGCAGTTTAAACTCAAAGCAGAAATTTGGTATTCTCCTCACTGTGTCCTTTAATAGAAAAAAGCACAAATGGTTTATGTTTCACAGCATAGCGGTGGAGTTCTTTCAGGATTAATTGGTTCCTTTAGAAAGATAAACCACTTCTCTATCTGTATTGCACACTTCAAACTTGAGGCAGGTGTTTATAAAAGAATGTAGGGAGTAGAATTATAAACGCAATAAAAAAACGCAAACAACTTTCCTCCCCTCATTACAAAGAAGCAGCAGTAAACTTCACACTCAAAAGGCAGAAGCTTGGCACTCAATTAGATATGCAAGGCCTTTTCTGTTGGTGCTAATTCATACTCAGAAGTTTAATATTCTACTCACTGTGTCCTTTAATAAAGCACAAACATTTTTGGCAAAGTTCTTCAAAACATGAAAGAGAATTATTTACATTCACCATTCCTTTTCTCACACTGTACTGCAGCACATTAAAGCTGCACTAGGCAAGCTTAATGTGAAAATACACATCTTATCAGTCCAAATCAGTGTGCAACAGAGAAGAGCGTCCCATCCCCCAAATTTGCCCAAATTAAGTTCTGTTGTCGGGTTAAGTGACAAATGGAAAGCTAAGAGCAAAGTACAAACTGTCTCCTAAACAGCAGTGAGCAGCGCTCCGTCCAGAGAAAGCTGGACTCACTAACGTTAGATCTTCTCCTCTCTCATCTCTTTGGTTTCTTTGGTATAAAGCATCACAGACCGGCCGCTTGGTGAACATGAGCTGCTGTGTGACGTTCACTGACCTCACTGTGCAGGAATTCTGGGTATTGAAGTTCTAATTTTGCGAACAGTTGCCTCTCGCTGCCATTTCAAGCCGCCGACATGCGAATAGTTGCCAAGTGCAGCTTCAAACTCAAAGCAGAAGTTGGCAGGGAGATTATGTACTGTATGTGAACTCGGTGTTGCTGAAGATGAATTTCACTTTTTGTTTTACTGCACGTTGTACGATAAACTCCATTTGAGAAAACGCAAAACAAGAAGCCTGAGTTGTTCTGGTTGGGAGATGAGGTAAAGATGGAATAGTTATTCAGAGGGGAAGTATTTAGTGTATCGAATTTCATTTGGAAAGAGTGTAAATTGAGAAGTGATAAGCTGTATGTTTGAAGGCAAAGTGTTTATGTTTATCGCAATGTTAAAGTTGATTAGCAGTGTGAACTTGCGGCCTGTTCAGTTTGTAGCAACATGACTTACTTTTGAGTCTTTCAGAATGTATGACTTCTATTTGTATGTTTTGATTGTCATTTATTTCTGCTTCTATTTGTTTGTTGAACATGATTGATGACATCTTTTTTCTGTTTTGCAAGCTCATATGGGCTGGGCACCATGAGGTGTATGACAAATAAAATCAATCAAAAGAAAATCATTCAGTTGTCTATTCTACCCAGTGAAATCTTCGCTGGACAAGCAGAAATCGATTTTAAAAAGGCGGTGGTTGTACTCACTGCATTCCTTGATGGGCTCGTCGCTCCAGTCGGGACAGTCTCTGGCCTTGTTGCACACCTTGCTCATCTCGATGCACTCCCCGCTGCGACACTTAAACTTGTCCGGCCCGTTACACTGAGTCACTGCAGGGAGACAGTCAGGAAGTTTTAGACGCTGACAGCTGCCACTGCACATGTGCACGCATTTCTGCACATATGCTACCTCCATCTGTGAATCTGATATGTGAATAGCTTTACAATGCATACATTTACAATGTCAGGACACATTTTTGTATATTTGTTCTCCCGTTTGCCCTCTAATAATGTGAACAGCCTGTGATGCACATTTGCATAGCCGTTTGAACCTGTAAATCTGTTAATGAAGATGTATGTTATCCCTTTATTTGCTGTTTTGTTTAGTTCTTATTTTTGTTGTAATTACTTTGTTTTTATTATCTTCAGTACTCACTGTTTGCCTGATTCTTATCTAAATGTTTTTCTCTGCTCTGTCATTAAAGTCTCATCTAAACTAAGAAAAATATAGAATATTGTTTTTGTGTGCAGTTGAGTGTGTGAGTGAGTTTAATTGCGAGTGTGTGTGTGTAAGAGTGTGTTTCTCAGTACTCTCTCCACTGCAACACTTTAATCTATCAGGCCGTTCTCATTACATTAGGCAGTGGAGACAGAAATGATCATATCCTTCACATTTTCATGTTCATAGATTACCCAATGATTCGTGAACTTAGCAAGGACATTACAAAGATCCACTGTAGAGGGAAAAAATGATTCATTCAGGATGTGTGTGTAGTATTTGTACGTCAGTTTGTGTGTCTGAATGAGTTTAATGTTGACAGATTCCCCACTAACACACCAACTTCACAAGGCTACTCCACTTTGCTCCACAACAACTTAAGCTAGAGAGAGGAATTAACAGTGTATGTGGTTGTGTGTGTGTGAGAGCACAAGAGAGAAAGTGTGCATATCGCTGTTGTCGAGTGAAAACCTTGTATCTTCAAAATGTCAACTTTTCAGGAACTACAGAACACAGCCTTGTTTTTAGGTTGACAACCTGCATTTCTGACCTTATCTAATTGGTTTTGAAAAGGTTTCATTCAAGGTAGAATTGACTAAAGCCATCAAGGAGCATGTAATCCATGTAAAAAGTTAAAACATGAAAACACCCACAGTAAGAGCCAGTCTAAAAGAAAATATATTTTGAGATATATGTTGTGATTTGTATATTTGAAATAATAAAATTAGTGTTAATTGAAATACTAGTGTTATTGAATAGTTATTTGTACGCTAGTCATATGTGTTGATTATTGTAGAACATTAAATTTTCCGGTAACACTTTACAATAAGGGTCACTAAGTTAAGGGTTAGTTAATGCTTAATTAAGGGTTAGTTAATGCTTAATTAAGGGTTAGTTAATGCTTAATTAAGGGTTAGTTAATGCTTATTAACAGTTAACTAACATGTCTGGTAATCAGTTACTAATGGTGTTCATGTTAACTAAGGTATTAATTTATACATTTAATAGTCATCTTTATAAACTATTAAATAATGTATAAATTAATACCTTAGTTAACATGAACACCATTAGTAAATTACACATTAGTTTACTGTTAATTAAGGTTAGTTAATGCTTATTAAGCATTAACTAAACCTTATTAAGCATTAACTAACCCTTAACTTAGTGACCCTTATTGTAAAGTGTTACCCATTTTCCTATAGTTTCTTATGTATAATACATTCCAAGTAGTTGAAATGCTCCTTTACATTTACCCTTGATGTCACTGTCATTAGACTCAACTGGAGAAAGTCCATGGACCAACACAGTTTTCTGACCAAGAAGAATTATCGCCAACTGATGAATCGTTAGTCTGTAACTGTTTGTTTTTCACTAAATGTTCTAAATGGAGTTACTGGTCTCTGGAGATATATTTGTGTCAGACTCGTTGCTTTTTGCATGGACTTCACCTCAGTAGTTACACATTTTGAAACACTGAATGAGAGCCACTACACCCCCAAATTCTAGTTATGAGGTTTCTGCCCAACAGAGGCGATGTGCTGTTTTGTCTCCGAGTGAGAAACTGCATCACAGCCCAGACTCGTCATTTCTTTGAAGTCGGTTTTCACAGCCAAATGTTTTCTCTGTTACTGGAGCAAAAACAATCGCACTCAAGGAAACAAGATAATGGGGCGGCCTTTTTACTTCCTACAGATAACTTCAAGGCGTACACACACACACACACACAATAAATAACACAACGCTTTTGTACTCCCTGAGGTGGACTGTGAAAGCATTTGTTTGTAACACTCAGGAATAAACTTGGAGACCATCTACATGCATACATCATCTAAACACACATCATCCACACACACATGATAAATGAACACTAGGTTTTTGTACCTCAGGACACCCTGAGGTGGATTGTGAAGACATTTTATTTGTAAAAGCACTCAGGATTATACTTAGAGACCAACTACATGAAGACATCATCTACACTCACATCAAAACACACACACACACATATCACTCACACACACACACACAAGGGAAAACACTTCTGTACCTCAGGACATCCTGAGGTGGAATGTAAAAACATCTGTTTTTTTTTTTGTAATAACACTCAAAAATACACAGACAGTGCACCTTCTCACACACAAAAGATAAACATTACGCTTTTGTTTGTGAGCATGCCCTGAGGTGAATTTATCATCTGTCATTTGTAGAACAACGTACAGATACACACATACAAACCATTCGCACGCACACACACACACAAACCACTTACTGTTTCTGCAGTTGACTTCGTCCGAGCCGTCGGCACAGTCTCTGAGGCCGTTGCACTGCCTGCTGCCAGGGATACAGTTTCCATCGTCACACTTGAAATGATCCGGTCCACAGGTACGCACAGCTGGTGAGGACACACACACACACACACACACACACACACAGTGTTACACATATGAGGAAATTCCATTGGCTTACATTCATCCCCTAGCCACTAATTAGACTAGCCTCATTTTATCTTTACAGACACTTACAGCTCACTCTCCGATCCAGAGTGAAGTGCAATAGGCTGAACGGCAGAATAAGCTTCAGTTCCCAGATTAACAACATTACACCCGACAGTAAGGAGGTCAAGACTCCTGATGATACTCCCGACACCCAGGAGCCGCCAGGTAGGAGAGCAATGCATGGAAAATATCAACTAAGGAGCGCGTATGAGACAGACGGGGAATTTATTTTAGCTGTAGCCCTCACACGACATGAATCAACTTAAACATAACAAATTAGGGAGTTTCATTCAGAAATGAGGCACCACTAAAATCAGTCTGAAGTTAAACTGAGGCTCATCGATTAATCGATGACTCGATCGACAGAAAATTTATCTATTACACTTTTTGTGTATTTGACCAATTTAGCTATATTTCCAGTTATAAAATAAATTGGGCAAAATCTTCCTTGTTACCACTGAATCAAATATCTAAGGACGAACCTGAAAATTTCAACATCCCAGTAGTAAGTCATTTTAAATATTTGGGTATAAATATCTATACATCAGTTGAAAAAATTGTCTTGAATAACTATAGATTAGACAGATGGTTCAAAATACCTCTTTCCTTGTCAGGTAGAATTTCAATTGTAAAAATGAATATTTTACCAAGAGTAAACATCACTGTTTCTATGCTACCCCTTTCCCCACCTCCAAAGTATTGGGACAGATTAAATAGTATCACTACACGCTTTATTTGGAAAGGCAAACGCCCCAGCATAAAACTTCTTAATTTGCAAAGAGGGAGAATGGCTGGTGGCCTGTCAGTCCCTGACTATCTATTGCACTTTTGATAATTGAATAATCGTTTTAGTAATTTATCAAATAAACATACCAAACATTTGCTGGTTGCAGCTTCACCAATGCAAAGATTTGCTGTTTTTCTCTGTTTCATATCATTATAAAATCAATACTTTGGGTTTTTTTTGGCTGCCAGTCAGACTGAGGAAGACATTTGAAGAATCACTTTGGGCTCTGGGAACTTGTGATGGGAATTTAATCATTTATAAAATGTCAGAAATAATGACATTTTATAAATGATTAATCGTTAGTTGCAGCCCTGGGTCAATGTTAAAGTTAGTAGCCATCTGAAGACGTTTGCCTACAGAATAGTTTGGTGTTTCAGAGCAGAATCATCTGGGTTTTTGAAATATTAACTGGTGAATTTCAGGTAACAAGTTTCACCAAAAATGGAAATTTTTAGATGTTGAATTGAAGGGTTACATTTCACAATGTAACCCTTCAATTCAACATCTAAAATTGTTCTTTTCCTAATTAAGTCCAAAAAATGGTCTTAAAGGTTTCCACTTCAAGGAGCAGCTGGAGCTCATGACCTTGGTGGTGTACACACACACACACACACACACACAGTGTCAAACTTTGTGATAACCGGTGACTCCCGGCAGATCCCAGTAAGCTCTAGTGAGTTTCAGACAGCCGCTTTTCTTCACTGAACATCATAAACGTACACATAGATCTGTCCACATAAGCAATGTTAAAATTAACCCATCATGGGAAACGACAGAAGTGTGACACCGGACACAGTTTGTGTCAGCGGCCAGCCGGGCTTCAGCCGGTCCTCATCCTCCCATACAGCGCTGGCTTCTGCTTCCTGACATTTAAAAAAGGGAAGGACGCACCGCTCAGATGCTGAGAGCTCAGCAGGTCTGCAACACTCGCTGTGTCAAGCTTTACTTTTTTATCAACAACATGAACCTGACCAGAGCTTCCTCAAGGCATCCGTTTAGCCCTGCTAGCAAAACACATGGCACCCAGTCTGACATATGGACTCACTATAGAGGGTGCTTAAAGGTGCTATGTGTAGCAGTTTCAAACATCAACATATCATTGTCAAATTATTTATGATACATTGGTACAATTACTGTAAACAGATGAGAGCATGGTGGAGACGATAGGTCGCCTCTGTTTCACACCAGTGGCATTGTTAATGATAGTGTTAAATCAAGACCACATTTCCCATAAGCCCCGTTGCTTCCAATGTCCAAAAGACATGCAGGTCAGGTGAAGTGAAGACTCTAAATTGCCCATAGGCAATGTGAGTGTGTTTCTGTTTAGTATGATCTCGTATATGATGTATAGTATG
>NW_027284669.1:0-16876 GCF_046629955.1 Centroberyx affinis | reverse complement strand
GAAAGGTTTTCACACCAGGTGACAAGCCCTGATATCTACGTAATATTGTTGCTTGTGCAGTAGTCTGCCTATAAATGCAGCAAAAGGTTAAAAAAATTGATAGACTTCTCTTACTGTTCATTCTAATTCTTTTCCTCCTTGAGCTTACCTCCCATTGGCAGTTGCCAGGGTTAGACTGGACCGACCAAATATCAAACCAAGACCAAAGTCCAAGTCTCCAGTCTTGAACCCACTCAACCCCCCCCCCCCCCCCCCCCCCCAAACACACACATACATAGGCTTAGAGCTATGTCATGTTAGGAAGACTTAAAGAAATAGTAACTAGTAGAGGGAGAAGAACAGAGAGAAGAATCGTCTTTAAAACTCTTGCCTCCACACTGTTAGTAACGGATTGTGCTCTACATCAGTGGTTCTCAACCTGTGGTCCGGGGACCAAGAGGGGGTTCCAGGGGGTCCCCAGCAATTGATGAATTATTAAACTTCAGCATTATTTAATTTACAAGAACTTAACTCAATTACAGAATGTAGAACAATGACTATTTTGACTATTTTCTTATCTCTCTACCTACAACACAGATAGTCATGGAATTCTGGACAAAATCATATCTAACAATAAAAATATTCTCAGATTTGGGTCCAATAGACAAAATCTCGTCAAATGGGGGGTTTGTGGCCCTAATGTGGACTAAATTAGGGGTCCTTGATATGAAAAAGGTTGAGAAGCACTGCTCTACATCACTTTGGATGTAGCCAGTGAATATGTAAAATAGCACTTAGTACAACTATACAGTAAGGAGTGAAGGCTGGACGCCCCCTTTTTAGCACTTCTATGGAAAAGCAAGCTGAAGGCCAAGTGGTCTAGTGATATGTACCCATCCCCCTGCAACAACACACACACACACACACACACACACTTTGCCATCTTGTTGATCCAGATGCTTATGTTAATCCCATGGAATTTGTCCTTGTGGTGACAATGTCTGTCACTCACCCAGCATGGGGGATTGAGGAGGTGTGTGTGTGTGTGTGTGTGTGTGTGTACCTGGTGGTTGTATCATTCAGACCACACAGTTAGTGAAGTTTTGTGGCCATTATAAACATATTTGCAAATTATTCTATGCAAGGTTTAGTATGTGTCTAAAGCAGTGTGTGCATCTGAGTCTCTGTCACAATACCTGATGAGGTGGTGTGTATCAAAAAGTGAAGCTGATTTAACTGTGTGTGTGTGTGTGTCTTCAGGTCCATGTAAAGATGGCTGACGAGGCGGTGTGTGTCGGCCCTGCCCCCACCAATAAGAGCTACCTCAACATGGACGCTATTATGGATGCCATCAGATCAACTGGAGCACAAGCTGTAAGAATTTGTACAATAAAACTATAATATTCATGCTTGCCAACCTCGAGAGTAGAGATGCACCGATCGATCGGCCGGTGACCGGAATCGGCGGTTTTCAGCTGATCGGCCATGACCGGTGACCGGCCGATCAGTCTCATATATCCGATTCTGTGCCGGTCAAATTTAAGACAACAGTAAAAACTCCGCTGTAATTAAGCAATATTACACGAGAGGGTGTGCGTTACCGTGATGCTTACGGACCTCGGCGCAAGCGCCTCGGTCCTGACCGCATCACTGTCGTGCCAATAATCACGGTAAAGCTCACCCTCGGGTGTAATATTGCGATTATACAACAGTTACCAACAAAATAAAAGATACAAACAAAATGTATTCATATTGTGGGGCAATTCGCTCTCAAAATAAAAAACGTTTGCTAGTGTTATCTCCGTTTCCCTGGAAATACATGAGGTCTGACTAATAACTGGAAAACAATCAGTCACGTCAGTAGACTCCTATGTAATGGAACCTAGTTTACTACTCCAGCAAGTAGGCGGAGCCTTAGTAACAACCTAGCAACAGAGACGAGTTCTAGTCCCTGTTGAGTCACCCAGCCAACTTGAGCTAATGCTTTCTAGAGATCGCGGGATTTCCCAAACTGAATAAATACCACACATATAAACACAAAACTGCCTTGCTAGCTCAATCTTGTTGTAACTAAGATATCTGCTGAAAAAAATATTTTTTCCATGGACAGATTTAGCTACTATGTCCGCGAACTTCACATGTATTTTTAAGCTAGTAGCGCCGTGTCACCGACTCACCGGCACAGCTGATGGATGGCAGAGCGTCTGGTAACATCAAGGCTGAACAGAGTTAACGTAGCGTTATATTTAAATATATTGTATGATAATATATGGCAGAGTAATATTTAGTGATGAGCACGGCTAGGTGTGCTGTCATGCTGATTTGATCACGTTCTAAATGTCTAGTTGATCAATCAGATTGCTTGGTCGGAACTACCTGTTGTATAATAGTCCATAATAGTAATAGTCCGTGTGTTGTTATATAGATCTGTTGCACCTGTTTTCTTTCGGGAAAGTATTAAGTGGGATATACTGCAATTCATTTTCATTTGGATTTTATTTGTTCAAAAAAGCTCTGTCCAGTAACCTGGAGCACTTTTTTATTTTGAGATTTGTTTGAGTGAGAGTGAGAGAAGGTCCTGTAACCTGGTGCAGTTTTGGAGAAAATGTAAGTTATTAATAGTCAATGTTTTATTATGAACATACAATTGAATTTTAATTTTCAATTAAAGAAAAGTTACAAAAATGTTTGTGTGTGCTGTCAATTATAGTTCTTAGAAAGAAAATCGGAATCGGCCAAAATCGGAATCGGCAGGTCAGACTTTTAAAAAATCGGAAATCGGAATCGGCCAAGAAATTGCAATCGGTGCATCTCTACTCGAGAGTCCAGAAACGGGGACGATTTTCAAAACCAAAGTGGAGATTCCTGGGGGGGGGGGGCTCCCAATTTGATCAAAATGCGAGATAATTAACATCAAGTTTGGCTCTTGAGAAACTCACTTATATAGTTAGGAAGAAAGCTTCTGAGTTTTATAACACCTGGGAGATGTTTTTGGAATTTGTTAAAAATGGTGACATTGAAGAGGCATTGGAAGTGTGAAGTTACAGTGAAAATAACTAATCTATTGTGAGGAATGTGTGCTGTACACTGCTCTATGTTGTGATTGTATTTTATTTTTTCTATTCATTTTATTTACTTAGTTAATTTTTCTTTCCATTGTAAATGTTTGTCCTTTTTTTAACCTGATTATTAGCTAATTCATTATTTTCAAGTGATATTTTATTATTATTATTTATATACTACCATATGTTTGATTTGTCAGATACTAGTTAGTTGTTAGTTAGTTAGTTGGCTAGTTCAGTGGTTCTCAACGTGGGGTCCGGGGACCGCCAGCGGTCCTTGAGAGGGTTCCAGGCGGTCCCACAGCAAATTGATGAATTGTTAAACTTCAGCATTATTTCATTTATAAGAAGTTAACACAATTAGAGAATGTAGAAGAATGACTGTTTTGATCATAGTTTCTCTGTTATCTCTCTACCTACAATACAGATAGTCATGGAATTCTGGACAAAATCATATCTAAGAATAAAAATATTCTCAGATTAAATGGAGGTCCATGGCCCTAATGTGTACGGAATTAGGGGTCCCTTATATGAAAAAGGTTGAGAATCACTGGGCCAGTTGACAAGCTGACATTGTCTAAACAAAATCAATCAGATGTATCAGTGGTGGAATCAGTTCTCAGTCAAAAACTGCACAGAAACCATGTATATTCAATAGTGATGAGATGGTCATGTTGTATGTTTAGAAACACAGTCAGTTCTTCTCAGCCCAAGAACTGGGGACCTCCAACATGGCTGCCAGAGGGTGAAAGCCCTCTATAGCTGTTTCTTTGTAAGCCATAGTAACAAACAATATGAAGAGATGCTGTTTCTCTCTCTCTCTCTCTGTGAAGGTTCATCCTGGCTACGGCTTTCTATCTGAAAACAAAGAGTTTGCCAGGCGACTGGTAAGTAACACACACACTTTCATACACACTGTTTCTCTCTTTTCACACGCACACACACACACACTGTTCTTATCTGTGACGTTAGAGGTGTGAGTGATTGTCAAGGTGAAAAATGTGATATCTTAAAACAAGAGTCACCTCCAAAAGATTGCACTGATAAGAAGTGAAAAGGATTTTGAAGAGTGTAGATAAAGACACACAGATAGTCTAAAACAACACACCATGGTCCCAGTTAAAGCCGGTACTGAATTGACTAGCTCGCTTAAACCTGGATGCAACATTTTGCCGAGATCCCATTTACCAAAAATCTGAATCAAGTTTAATCGCCAGCTATGTTGACATATACCAGGAAGTTGCCTTGTTGACTTGGTGGACAGAGCACAAACTCAGCAAAATACACTGACAAGCCATAATTTGCATAACAGGGTAACTGCAGGTCTTAAACATTTCAGAAAGTTTGAAATGATCTAAATTTGAGGCATTAAAACGTATTGAAATGTGTTAAATACAGTTATTAGAGGTGTTATTTTTTTTTAAAAACTTGTAATACAGGTTTATTTTTTCATCAAGTTTCATTTTGATTCATAGCTAGTCGTTCTGATTTTTTACATTCAGTGATATTTAGTCAAGGCGGAGTTGGAAAATAATAACTTTTATTTGTATAGCACTTTTCTAAAAACAATGTTTACAAAGTGCTTTACATACAATAAAACCCAAAAGCAGTGATGTGAAACTACCACAACGAATGATAGAAAAATAAAAATAAATTAAAAAAATATATATAATAGAAAATAGGAATGAAAGGTAATATATGAAGTAAACGGGTACATCTAAAAACACACAAACAAACAGAGATACAATTTAAAAACAGATGGAACTTAGCATAAAAGTGTGTGCCGAATTTTTTTTAATAAAAAATAAGAATAAAAGGTAATACAAGAGATAAACAGGTACAACTAAAAACACACAAACAAACAGAGATACAATTAAAAACAGATCGAACTTTACATAAAAGTGTGTGCCAAAAAAAAAAAAAAATAGGAATAAAAGGTAATACAAGAGATAAACAGGTACAACTAAAAAAAACAAAAAAAAAAACATAAGAGAAACAGATGGAACTTTAAATAAAAGTGTGTGCCAAAACACAAGAAAGCAATAAAATAAGACAAATGCCCTGAACAGGGTTTTGGAGGATTAGATTATTGATTAGTTTTTATTGTTATATAGATGTACATTATGATGCAGAGAATTGGCATGGTGAGAATGTCATTTTTCATTTCATTGTGACTTTAACATACATACACATAGTGCAAGTCAGTCGGGTCACTGTTAGGATTGGGGCTTTAGCCGCGTGTGTGAGAGTGTGTATGTCCCATCAGCGGCCCGTGTGTGTGTGTGTGTGTGAGTGGGCCATCAAGGGCCTTGTGTGTGTGTGTGGAAATGGAGATGTCATAACATTAGCAGCTGAATAGACCCCCAGTGTGTGAGACAGCGGGGGGACAGTTAGTGCAGCTTTATGCATTGCAAACGCCACCCCCCCCCCACCCCAACTCTCATGCATTGCCCCGGGGCCGGAGGAGGGGGGGGGTACGAGCGTGTCGGGGGTAGATTGGGGGTAAGGACCCTCTTAGCATGAGAAAGAGCCTGGAGCTGAATAGAGAAGAAGGATGGCGGCGGGGGTGCTGGAGTGTGATAATAATATAACTAGTGGTAGAGGACAGAGAGACAGAGAGGTTTGCATCATAGAAATATATACTTTTCATGCTCAGTCTGTTTATTGCATGGACTTTTTATAACATTTTCAACTCAGGAGCTTGTGTGAGAGTAGGAATCTCTCCTGAAAGCGTATTATAACCCACCAGAAGTCCATTTTAGATCCTGACTGAGAATCTTGCGGTGAGGAAAACATGCGGTGTAGTGAAGTGTAGCGCGGGTCTGGAAAAGTATTAAAAATGAATTTGATCATTTCCAGGTCTTGGAATAGTTTGGGAATTTGAAAAAATGTCTGGAAAAGTATGGAAAATGTTGCGTTTCATGTCCGATACACACATAATTCTAGCTTCTATGTTGTTGTAGAGCCACTTTGAGTCCACAGGTTTTGTTGATGTGAAGAATAATGTTCAGATAGAGGGACGCTCTTATTACCCAGCCGCTGTCAGCATGCATTATATCAAATACCCACCAAAATCAAATCCGGTCAAGAACATAGGGTCTGGGAAAAATCTGGAATTTGAAAATGGAAACCGTGTAGGAACCCTGCCAATCATCTCACATATTGTGATATTTGTCTCTGTGAAGAACAATCTTCATCTATACAGTGATATGACCTAGTTAGCAGGGGCAAGATGTCTATCTGCGTAAATCATATTGAACACCAGACAAAATCTTCAAAACAAATCAAGGTCTGGAAAAAGTTTGGAATATTTTAATTGAAAATGTGTAGGAACCCTGTACAACACAACATGTAATAAAAACAATCTAAACTAAACTTTTAGTAATAGTAGTAGTAGTAGTCCTGGTTGTGTGTTTGGGGGAGTCAGATATATTGGTGCACTGATATTGGCTTTTCATAGATATTGTGTATCATTATTACTCCACTGTTCATTTTCAGGTGATTCAGTGGTTAAACTGTGGAGTGATTATAGCGCAAATACTATTTTCACGTGTTTTCTAGGATTCACAAATGTGAGTTTTGTGGCATGAAAAAAACACATACACTTGGTGATTGAAGATCAGCAGACAAACTCACATGTGTAAATGTATATCCACAAATGCACACTGTTGTTTCACAAGTACAAAACCTGTATTTTGAGTCACAGATTTTTGAAATTTGTCAGTGGTGCAGAGACACAAATCTTTTTTGGCATTGTTATTCTGTGGGAAGTGGAGGGAAATCTGCACCTGCACCCACCAATCAAACTGGAGTTTCCTGTAAGATTTGAGCAACTACAGGCAAACTTAACTAACTAAACCAGAACACAGTCCACCAATTGTTATGTTACAACTTAAAGCTTTATTCCACAACTCAATATGGATGCTTAAATTAAGGATATTTATTTGATATATGTTAATACCGAATTGGATGCTACTCACTTGCACATTTGCCATGGCTCACATAGGCTCCCACTCCACCTGCACTTGCCAACATTGAAAGGTCAAAAGAGAATTATGCTGCTCATTGATTGGCTATTACAAACTCTTGCTCTGATTGGCTATAGGAAACTTCAGCTTGATTGGTGGGGTGCATGTGTGGTTTTCCCCCACTTCCTACGGAATAATAGTGCAAGAAGATTTCTGAATTTTTTTTGTTTTTTTTAATTTCACAAAACTTCATTCACATTTGTGAATCTTAGAAATAGGGCTGGGCAATAATTCAATATTATCGTTTATCATGTTTCAGTGGAATCATATTGTGATGATATGAAGATATTTTGATATTGTGACACACATTTCTGCTGTCTAAATTGATGATGACAAGCAAATTTTACTTATAAACTCTGATAAAATGAAGTATGGTAGGAATATTATTTGAATATTTCTGTTTTGTTTGACACCAAACCTAACATTACCATTCGGTTCAATGAGATGAACATTAAATTTGATTATTTAACGTGATTTTGCATACATGAACCATATCGTGATATATATTGATATCGAGAAGAATCCTTATGATTATCATGATATTGATTTCAACCATATTGCCCAGCCCTACTTAGAAACCACGTGTAAATAGTATTTTCACTATATTCAAGGATTTATTTTAAATAACATTGAATGTTGGTGTTGAATTAGCCTTCAACACATTTGAAAAAGATGCAGGTAATATAGAATACATATATTGAATATGTGGGTGTATCAGATCTAGAAATGTAGCCAGTGTGTGAGTATATACTGTATATTTCTCTGTAAAGTGTTTTTATCATAACATTGACCTGAAAGCAACCTTCTCATACATGAGAGGTGATTTGCAGATGGCTTGTTTGATGTGAGCAGGTATTGTTGGCATCTTTCCCCCAGGCCGGTGTGTTTGGCTTCATTTCCACACTTCCTGATGGAATCAGCAGAATTAGCGCTGGTCAGATGTCTGCTGCTCATTGTCCTGTATGGGAACTGCTGGGCCCATTCACTTTAATTGTGCTATATTAGCACTGATTGGGGCTCAAATCTGCATAGCAATAACAGCAACAACAGACATTCAGCTTGGCTTGTGATTGGCCTGAGGCAAGAGCAGAATGTAACGGCCAGGAAGTTATATCCAGCCACAACAATAACACAAAAAGGCCCAATTGAGAGTAGTGTAAATGTTTTATTCACATCTGGCTTTGAAGAAAGCTGCAGCAGACCAGATTCTAACTGGTTACACTTAAAAAAAAAATTCTCTAATTTTGCTTTAGTCTGTTACCATACGATTGGGGGAGGGGGGTGGATTCTGTTTCTCACTAACCTGGTTTTGGGTCAACATGTAAACATCATAACTTGGTTAGAATAACCTGGGTAAGCTCATACTCTGATGATGAGAAGCCTGGTGAAGAGGCACAGGTTGGAGTTTATTTCTGCAAACATTTGCTACTCTGGCGGCAGAAATAATCTCATTGGTTGAGTTAAACCTCAAGTGGGCGGAGCCAAAGAAACAGGTTCAAACTAGCCGTACTGGCCCATAGCTATCTAGGTAAGTTAGCTAACTTACCTTGAATGCCATGGTCATGAATGAACAAAAAAAAAAGAAGTCATGGAAACATTGTACTGCTTTTACTTGTGGTTTTCACTGTCAAACTCAGCATTATGGGTACATTTTGATGTCACCAATAACATGGTGGCAGCAGTACTGATTATCTCTTTTGGGATCATCATTAGCTTCCCCCCGTATTAGAAGTAAGCTGCTATTACTCAGTCAAATGGAGGGAGTTCAGGTGTGTGTGTGTGTGTATTTAGTATTTTTCTGTGAAGCTGCCTGATGCAAAATGATAAAAAGAATGGATCTGTGTTTTTTTCCAACAGCATCTCTATGTAGAAAATTGGGCACAAACTCAAGTGTGGGCTGAATTATTTCCAGTAGATTCCAGTAGATTATTCAGCTTCATGAAAACAAGAGCTAAAACAGAGCTATGATAGTGTTTCTGTTAACATAGAAAGCAAAAATGAAAGATGATATTATCTCGTCATAGTGCAGATTTTATTTAGCGATTATTATGTTGCGTTGGTGTTGCTAGGCAGCAGAGGGGGTGATGTTCATTGGCCCGGACACCCACGCTATCCAGGCAATGGGAGACAAGATAGAGAGCAAGCTGATCGCCAAGGCTGCCAAGGTCAACACCATACCAGGCTTCGATGGAGTCGTAAAGGTATGTTCACACACGCACACACACACACACACACACACACACACACCTGCACACGCACAGGGCAATGCAATGTATCCAGCAAGAGGAAAAACATGCATCTCTGTGACTCACATAAGCAGGCAGACTCGCACAGCAATATCCAAACCCATGCGCACATATTTTTTACGTGCAGACATTCAAACACAATTCAAAATATCAATTTGATCTCCATAAGCGATCTATGTATAGATATTTTCTGGTTCAAAAGGAGCAAAAAACATGCCACACAAACATTTAAAACACAAATAAATGCAGTATATATCTGTAGCCTATGATTTGAAAAAATGTAAACTGACTTGTAACAGTGTTTTTTATGCAAATTCGTGAATACATTTCATAAATTTGTGAATAAATATATTTCTATTTTATTAGTTTCAATCTATATTTTTACACGTTCAAGCTTTCGCGCTTTTACTTTGAAGGGTGTACGCCTGAACTGGTAGTCTTATTCTGGTAAATTTCGGAGGCGGAGGAGATTCACAAATAAAATTACAACCAAAAATGCGAACATGCCAATTCACAAATAAGTTTTAAGAAGTGCGAATGTGGTTAAGCTACATAAACGGGCATGTTTGTGTGGAAAATCTCGACATTTATATTTAAAAATGTTACTATGTAGAAATTGTGACATGTTAATGAAAAGCATTTGTGCACAAATTTTGTTACATATTTTTTAGTTTATATTTTTCAAGCTGCATTTATTTGTGTAATGTGACATACTTGAGTTGTGTGACATTTGCCATTTTTTTGCCTCATTTTGAAACCGTCTCCATTAAAAACTTCTAAGACTTATCTGATGCCTCTCCCTCTCCCCACCCCTGGTATCCTCTCCTGTTTGTTTTAGCTTCAACACCTAGTACACACACACACACACACGCACACACACACACACATGCAGAGTTCTCTAGGGATCTATACGGTATCACATTCCCTCCTCATAGGGTAACAGCAGCATTTGCTGTTAGCTAATGATAACCCACATCATAGTTTCTTGGAGCAGGGTTCCTACGCAGGTCTGGAAAGTCTGGAAAAGTATTAAAAATGAATTTGATCATTTCCAGGTCTTGAACAGTTTGGGAATTTGAAAAAAATGTCTGGAAAAGTATGGAAAATGTTGCGGTTCAGGTCCGATACACACATAATTCTAGCTTTTATGTTGTTGTAGAGCCACTTTGAGTCCACAGTTTTTGTTGATGTGAAGAATAATGTTCAGATAGAGGGACGCTCTTATTACCCAGCCGCTGTCAGCATGCATTATATCAAATACCCACCAAAATCAAATCCAGTCAAGAACATAGGGTCTGGGAAAAATCTGGAATTTTAAAATGGAAACCGTGTAGGAACCCTGCCAATCATCTCACATATTGTGATATTTGTCTCTGTGAAGAACAATCTTCATCTATACAGTGATATGACCTAGTTAGCAGGGGCAAGATGTCTATCTGCGTAAATCATATTGAACACCAGACAAAATCTTCAAAACAAATCAAGGTCTGGAAAAAGTATGGAATGTTTTAATTGAAAATGTGTAGGAACCCTGTTGGAGGCATTATAGAGCACATCACTGAAAACTTGGGGCAACCGCTCTGTGCTTGATTGATTCAAGAACCTTATCACAGTCTGTGCAGTTTATGGTCCTAGTGTAAAGGCTAAGGCCAACTGCTCCCTCTAGGGGCCGGGGCCAGTCACAGCACACACCAGTCTTAAGTCTCAGTAGCTCAGATGCGATGCAGATGTGTATAAGACACTGGAAAGAAAGACAATAGACTCGTTCAGTAGAAAGTCTGTGTTGTCAGTAACCATAACTCTCTCTGCCTCAGACTGTTGAGGAAGCTGTGAAGATTGCACAGGATATTGGTAAGTAGTCACTTATCTAGACGCTGAATGTGTGTGTGTGCGTGTTGGTGTGTGTGACAGACCAGACCCCCACCCAGTTCTTCAGTGTAGGAGTCTACTACTCAGAGGATCCCCTCCCTCTTCAGTTGGCCAAGGGAGATATTAAAGGACAAATTATCTTATTTTCCCTAATTTTCCTAGTATTTGCCACCATGCCAATCGATTCTGATAAAAAATGCAATTAATTCATTCAGTGTAGAGCTATGCAGCTTGAAGTCGTGTCCATGAATTTCTAGGTCATGTGCAGGAATATGTACCAGCTCACACACAGAGATATGTGCAGAAATATGTGTAGGCTGTTGTGTTGTTGCCAGGTTACCCAGTGATCACTGATGGTTGTCTTGTTGCCAGGTTACCCAGTGATCACTGATGGTTGTGTTGTTGCCAGGTTACCCAGTGATCACTGATGGTTGTCTTGTTGCCAGGTTACCCGGTGATCACTGATGGTTGTGTTGTTGCCAGTTTACCCAGTGATCACTGACGGTTGTGTTGTTGCCAGGTTACCCGGTGATCACTGACGGTTGTCTTGTTGCCAGGTTACCTACAGATCACTGACAGTTGTGTTGTTGCCAGGTTACCCGGTGATCACTGACGGTTGTCTTGTTGCCAGGTTACCTACAGATCACTGACAGTTGTCTTGTTGCCAGGTTACCCGGTGATCACTGACAGTTGTCTTGTTGCCAGGTTACCCGGTGATCACTGACGGTTGTCTTGTTGCCAGGTTACCTACAGATCACTGACAGTTGTCTTGTTGCCAGGTTACCCAGTGATCACTGACAGTTGTGTTGTTGCCAGGTTACCCAGTGATCACTGACAGTTGTCTTGTTGCCAGGTTACCTACTGATCACTGACAGTTGTCTTGTTGCCAGGTTACCTACTGATCACTGACAGTTGTCTTGTTGCCAGGTTACCTACTGATCACTGACAGTTGTCTTGTTGCCAGGTTACCTACTGATCACTGACAGTTGTCTTGTTGCCAGGTTACCTACTGATCACTGACAGTTGTCTTGTTGCCAGGTTACCCAGTGATCACTGACAGTTGTGTTGTTGCCAGGTTACCCAGTGATCACTGACAGTTGTGTTGTTGCCAGGTTACCCAGTGATCACTGACAGTTGTGTTGTTGCCAGGTTACCCAGTGATCACTGACAGTTGTGTTGTTGCCAGGTTACCCAGTGGTGAGGGTTGCAAAATTCCGGGAATTTTCAAAGTTGGAAACTTTCCATGGGAATTAACGGGAATTTATGGGAATTAACGGGAATAAACCAGGAATTTACGAAATTGAAGTTATGCTCTTAATAGGGAACTTAAATATAGTTGGGGAAAATATATTTTAGCATAATCCTGACTAAAACAACCAGATATCATGCAAGTACAGTTGAATATCTATGCTATTCCTCAATCACATGCACACATAGCACACTGCTTACTGCAGGGCTATTGAGACCACGCCCCCTACATGCACTGTGCATTCCTGTGCATTTTTGTTAATTTTTGAATGGGTTGGGTCGGGGGGATGAGTAATATTTAACTCAACATTCATGTTTTTGTTCTTCAATTAAATAATTGATTGTTCAATAAAATATTTAACACTTGATAAAGTTCTACTTACAAATAAATCTGTTTTAATTGTATTATTTTGGATGGATGTCTGCTTATAACAAAACAAATATTTATGCTTGGATATGATACCTTTCCATTAAATCACCCTCAATTCCCAGTTAATTCCCATAAATTCCCATAAATTCCCATAAATTCCCATAATTCCCATGGAAAGTTTCCAATTTGGAATATTTCCAAAATTCCCCAGCTTAACTTCCCATGGAAATTTACCGGAAACTTTCCGGAAATTTACCGGAAATTTTCCACCCCTTTGCAACCCTAGTGGTGACTGACAGCTGTGTTGTTGCTAGGTTACCCGGTGATGATCAAAGCGTCGGCGGGAGGAGGAGGAAAAGGAATGAGGATTGCCTGGAATGAAGAGGAGACGAGGTATTCTCTCCCTCTGTCTTTTTTATCACTCTCTCCATTTGTTTATCTTGCTCACCCTCTCTCCATGTTTTCTCTTCCTGTCTCTTTCCTCTTTCTCTGCCTTGTATCTCACACTTCATTTGTATAGCTCTTGCTTTTCTTGTCTGTTTTTTCTTTTTCTGTATTTCTCTTTCTCTCTCTGTGTCTTTCTCTCTCCACCTCTCCTTCTGTCTTTTTGAGTTTTTTTTTAAAATACAAAGTAACTTTTCCTTGCATCTCTCCATCTCTCCATCTCTTTGTGTGTGTGTGTGTGTGTGTGTGTGTGTGTTGTTGTTCCAGGGAGGGTTTTCGGTTCTCGTCCCAGGAGGCAGCATCCAGCTTTGGAGATGACAGGCTGCTCATTGAGAAGTTCATAGACAACCCTAGACACATAGAGATACAGGTATCTCACACACACACACACACACACACCAGTGTTAATTTTGACAAGAATTTTAAATTTAGTTTTAGTCTTAGTCGCTTACTGAAAATTGTAGTTGGTTTGAAGTCACATTTTAGTCTTTTTTTTGTTTTGTTTTAGTCAAGATTTAGTCAGTGGAGCTCAGTCAGTCTCAGACAGTTTCATGATACTGTAATGGATTTTGCTGAAGGATATTTCTCCTGGCTGTAAAAACTCCAATTAGAAGTAAGCAGACCTTGATCTATGTTTAGTCATCTAGGCTGAGAATGTGTGACTGACTTACTGTACTTCTTTCATATATCATATAAAAATGAATGCCTAAAGTTTGGTAGAAAAAGTGCAATACAATGTTGCGGCCCGCCACAATATCAGCACTGACCGCCACAATATATTTTTTTTCCACTATTTAATAGTAGAACTGTGTGTAGAGCATTGATTCACTCAGCTCCTAACTGCTCTGCGGGATCTCTCTCTCGCTCTCTTTCTCTGTATCTCTCTCTCTCTCTGCCGCTCACTCTCTCTCTGTCTCTTGCTCTCTTTCTCTGTATCTCTCTCTGTCGCTCACTCTCTCTCTGTCTCTTGCTCTCTTTCTCTGTATCTCTCTCTCTCTCTGCCGCTCACTCTCTCTCTGTCTCTTGCTCTCTTTCTCTGTATCTCTCTCTCTCTGTCGCCCACTCTCTCTCTGTCTCTCGCTCTCTTTCTCTGTATCTCTCTCTCTCTCTGTCGCTCACTCTCTCTCTGTCTCTCGCTCTCTTTCTCTGTATCTCTCTCTCTCTGTCGCTCACTCTCTCTCTGTCTCTCGCTCTCTTTCTCTGTATCTCTCTCTCTCTCTGTCGCTCACTCTCTCTCTGTCTCTCGCTCTCTTTCTCTGTATCTCTCTCTCTGTCGCTCACTCTCTCTCTGTCTCTCGCTCTCTTTCTCTGTATCTCTCTCTCTCTCTGTCGCTCACTCTCTCTCTGTCTCTCGCTCTCTTTCTCTGTATCTCTCTCTCTGTCGCTCACTCTCTCTCTGTCTCTCGCTCTCTTTCTCTGTATCTCTCTCTCTCTCTGTCGCTCACTCTCTCTCTGTCTCTCGCTCTCTTTCTCTGTATCTCTCTCTCTCTCTGTCGCTCACTCTCTCTCTGTCTCTCGCTCTCTTTCTCTGTATCTCTCTCTCTGTCGCTCACTCTCTCTCTGTCTCTCACTCTCTCTCTCTCTCGCTCTCTTTCTCTGTATCTCGCTCGCTCTCTCTGTCGCTCACTCTCTCTGTCGCTCACTCTCTCTCTCTCTCGCTCTCTTTCTCTGTATCTCGCTCGCTCTCTCTCTGTCGCTCACTCTCTCTCTCTTGCTCTCTTTCTGTATCTCGCTCGCTCTCTCTGCCGCTCACTCTCTCTCTGTCTCTCGCTCTCTCTCTCTCTGTATCTCGCTCGCTCTCTCTCTCTGTCGCTCACTCTCTCTCTCTCTCTCGCTCTCTTTCTCTGTATCTCGCTCGCTCTCTCTGTCGCTCACTCTCTCTCTCTGTCGCTCACTCTCTCTGTATCTCACTCGCTCTCTCTCTCTGTCGCTCACTCTCTCTCTCGCTCTCTTTCTCTGTATCTCACTCGCTCTCTCTCTGTCGCTCACTCTCTCTCTGTCTCTCGCTCTCTCTCTGTATCTCGCTCGCTCTCTCTGTATCTCACTCGCTCTCTCTCTCTGTCGCTCACTCTCTCTCTCGCTCTCTTTCTCTGTATCTCACTCGCTCTCTCTCTGTCGCTCACTCTCTCTCTGTCTCTCGCTCTCTCTCTGTATCTCGCTCGCTCTCTCTCTCTGTCGCTCACTCTCTCTCTGTCTCTCGCTCTCTCTCTCTCTGTATCTCGCTCTCTCTCTCTCTCTGTCGCTCACTCTCTCTCTGTCTCTCGCTCTCTCTCTCTGTATCTCGCTCGCTCTCTCTCTCTGTCACTCACTCTCTCTCTCTCTCTCTCGCTCTCTTTCTATGTATCTCGCTCTCTCTCTCTCTGTCGCTCACTCTCTCTCTTGCTCTCTTTCTCTGTATCTAGCTCGCTCTCTCTGTCGCTCACTCTCTCTCGCTCTCTCTCTGTATCTCGCTCGCTCTCTCTCTCTATCGCTCACTCTCTCTCTCTCTCGCTCTCTTTCTCTGTATCTCGCTCGCTCTCTCTCTGTCGCTCACTCTCTCTCACTCTCTCTCTCTGTATCTCGCTCGCTCTCTCTCTCTGTCGCTCACTCTCTCTCTCGCTCTCTTTCTCTGTATCTCCCTCACTCTCTCTCTGTCGCTCACTCTCTCTCTCGCTCTCTTTCTCTATCTCCCTCTCTCTCTCTCTGTCGCTCACTCTCTCTCTGTCTCTCGCTCTCTTTCTCTGTATCTCGCTCGCTCTCTCTCTCTGTCGCTCACTCTCTCTCTCTCGCTCTCTTTCTATGTATCTCACTCGCTCTCTCTGTCGCTCTCTCTCTCTGTCGCTCACTCTCTCTCTGTCTCTCGCTCTCTCTCTCTCTCTGTCGCTCACTCTCTCTCTCTCTCGCTCTCTTTCTCTGTATCTCGCTCGCTCTCTCTGTCGCCCACTCTCTCTCTCTGTCGCTCACTCTCTCTGTATCTCACTCGCTCTCTCTCTCTCTGTCGCTCACTCTCTCTCTTGCTCTCTTTCTCTGTATCTCGCTCGCTCACTCTCTCTCTGTCTCTCGCTCTCTTTCTATGTATCTCGCTCGCTCTCTCTCTGTCGCTCACTCTCTCTCTGTCTCTCGCTCTCTCTATCTCGCTCGCTCGCTCTCTCTCTCTCTCTGTCGCTCACTCTGTCTCTCGCTCTCTCTCTCTCTGTATCTCGCTCGCTCTCTCTCTCTGTCGCTCACTCTCTCGCTCTCTTTCTCTGTATCTCGCTCGCTCTCTCTCTCTGTCGCTCACTCTCTCTGTCTCTCTCTCTCTCTCTCTGTATCTCGCTCTCTCTCTCTCTCTGTCGCTCACTCTCTCTCTGTATCTCGCTCTCTCTCTCTCTCTGTCGCTCACTCTCTCTCTGTCTCTCGCTCTCTCTCTCTGTATCTTGCTCTGTCTCTCTCTCTCTCTCTCTCTCTCTCTCTCTCTGTCACTTGCTCGCTCACCAGGGGCAGTGAGAATTAGACTTGCACTTGCAGATAAATGATTGGTTAAAAAGGAAAACAACCAATGCTTTGAGGTTGTCCTTCCCAACAGAGCCAACTGTTTCGTCTCCTTTACTCATCAGGTCATAATGAACAGAGATGTCGTCGTAATTTTTGTTGTCAATATTTTTTCATGTA
>NW_027284668.1:0-7427 GCF_046629955.1 Centroberyx affinis | reverse complement strand
GTTACTAATTTAAGGGTTAGTTAATTCTTAATAAGCATTAACTAACTAATGTGTCTGGTAATCATTTACTAATGGTGTTCATGTTAACTAAGGTATTCATTTATACATTATTTAACATTCATCTTTATAAAGTATTAAATAATGTATAAATTAATACCTTAGTTAACATGAACACCACTAGTAAATTACACATTAGTTAACTGTTAATTAAGGGTTAGTTAATGCTTATTAAGCATTGACTAACCCATATTAAGCTTTAACTAACCCTTAACTTAGTGACCCTTATTGTAAAGTGTTACCAGCTCATGAAAACATTATGGAATGTGTTGCGAAGGTCAGATTCTGCCCCCGGGGCAACATGACCCCACTGCTCAATAGCTGAAAAAGCTCAAATTAGGCCCTGCCATTCTGGAGCTTTGGTGCCACCACTGCCCTCCTGTTGTCACTGATGTGGCTTTGGCAGCAGAGTGGAGAGTTAGCCAAGTGTTCAGTGACTTGGGAGATGGACATCGGGCTCTTTAGCTTCGCCCGGTGTGCACACTGAAAAGTTGAAGTGTGCTCTTTCAGCAGCAGCCCCGCTCCCTACGGACCATCCAGGCTGCTCCTGGGGGTCTGGCCACGGCTCTTAGCATTGTTTTTCACACACACTCTGCTGACAAGTAACACTTGAGTGTCTTCCCTCATTGACACATTCCAAAGAGCCTCCCCAAGTCCTGCAACGTCCACTTCCCTCCATCCCCCTCTCTTTCTTTCTCTTGCCTCCATCACTGCCCGTGACCTCTGACAGACGGTTCAAATCCCCAGAGAGCCATACTCTTAAGAGACACCTCATATTGCAGTTAGAAGAACCTTTAGGATTTTAACGTGATGCTTTGGAAGCAAGAAAGGGACTTATTTTTTTCTGCTTTATTGGATAGTTTACATTAGACAGAGGAAGAGACAGGTAACAAAGGTCTTGATTCAAACTCAAAGCGTTGCAAGTAGCCTGCACAGTTTGCCTGATATCAGACAGAATTGTCAACTCGTTCCACTCCATCTCCATCTTCAGTCTGACATTGCCTCCACTCTAACCGATTTCCGTGGGGGAGGGGGATTCGATTTTCCCTGACCAATCACTAGAGACCGACGTATCTGCCTGAATCTAACATCATTTTAGGTCGACACTGATGCGTAGCCATGACAACACCAGAGATGATTAAGTAAAAACAAAGTATTTCGGATTTCAAAGTAATTGGTACTTTTAATCGATTTAGAACAGTCTCGATAGTAGCGTCTATCTTGTCTATAGCGGTCGCCATTGTTGTTATTACTCCTCCTTGGTTCCGGCGCACAGCTTGACAACGCTTAGCCAATCCCGCCCATGGCGCTGATTGGCTAATCGTTAGTCCCCCCCGGCGCTCATTGGACCGATCATTTTTCAACCGAGAAACCACTGTTTCATGTCACGATGCCAGACCAGAATCAGACAACCCGGTGAAGTGGGCGGATTCAAAGGTCTGGACCCAGGCAACTGCACAGTAGGAGCCTGAACCATCACAACCAGAGAGGACTGAACCAGCTACCAACTTCTTGCCTTCACAGTTCTACTGGACAATGAGCATACCACATTTCATATGAACAATTCTGCCCCATGAACTGTTATTAGGGCATTAAAGGATAGTTCTGGTTACTTTCAAACTGCCTTATTTTCCTAGTTTTTGCCATCATGACGATTGATTGTGTTCAAAATTTCATCACTTCACTATAGAGCTTGATGTAGCTTCAGTTAGCTGGGACTGCTGTTGTCCAACACACACACATTCAGGGCCAACAGTTGAACCCGACAAGCGATTAAAACCTTTCAACACGATAACACTCACACTGCAATAGGACCTGCCTACATCTGAGTTTCCGATTATCCATTGCTTGATACCTGCATGTATTGTGGTATTAGACGTATTATTTTAACTAGCATGAGCTAGACCGCTTAAATGCACATTATGTAATTTCTGCCGCTAGGGGTCTCTCAATCAAAACAATAACAAAAGACGTAGTTTGATGACGTCGTGAAGTAGCGTGGGATCATGGGAGTTTTTTTTACGGGGACAGCTTCGGCGACAGAACGCGCAGCAAACGGGAATGAATAATCGTGATCCGTCACGAGTGAGCAATAAAAAGAATAGAATGAAAAAAACAACAGAGCGGCTAGAGCGGCTAGCTAGCTAGTTGGCCGACTTCCTTCCTCACTCTCTGACGTATCATCTGGTGTTTCCTGTGTTTCCCCGGAAGTTAGGGGGTAAAGGGGATATGACGCCATTGACAGGAAGTTAGGGGGTAAAGGGGATATGACGCCATGACAGGAAGTTAGGGGGTAAAGGGGATATGACGCCATTGACAGGCGACCAAATGAAACGCACCGTTACCTTGAATAAAATTAGGGATTTCTCTGGGTTTTAACATTGTTGGAAACATCTGGGAAGTACACAACTCAAAAAAATATATAACATAGGTCTAGTCGTTTTTAGATATTTTAATGCGGGAATGTTACATATTATACCTTTAAGTACTCTGATGCTACGTTCAAAGCACGTTGGTTGTTCTGTAAATTTGCCATTTTCACATCATGGTAATTGCAAGCAGAATATGCCAAATCAAATGGATATGTATTTGTGTATTGGACAGCAGCACTCCCAGCAAACTGGAGCTACATCTGTGTCCGTTTTTTGGCTTGAGAACGAGGCTTTTTAGCCTCCGTAGCTGAAATGTGTTGCGACACCGGTCACTCGCTCGGAGCGCCGTCCTCCTTTGTTGAGCAGTTGAAAATGTCACTAGGCGGGGGGAGTTGGGAGAGCCTTGAAACTCCAGTGGGTGGGGAGCTTTGTTCCAAAACTTGTAACAGGAATCTCAGCACCTGGCCAAGTAATAGTTGAGTCATTGGCATTGATCAGCAACCCAATACTCTCCCTGCAGATATATTAGATAGAAATTGAAAATGATAATGATAATGCACCTGTAAGAATATTTAGGGAAGACTGGTTCATCTTGTGCCTTCCAGTGCTAACATTACAGCAAGTAAATGTGTTTGTTATGTGTGACATGTTAGGTATATTCACTCACAGTATCAGGTCTATTCAACTGCTGATAAAGTTTGACTGGGCATTGTCTCAGGCTGTCCACCCCTAACCAGTGTTGGGCTTTTGGGAGTCAGGCGCCAGGTTGCTGGGAGGGTCGGTCCCCTTGCTCATTTTTCCAACCCGATTCAATGTGGTCTCATCCAGAGGGCCTGCAATTGTTTCCCTCAGCCTGCCCAAGGTACAGTGCTGCTTTTGTTCCATCCCTCCATCAGCCCTGAATACAGTCCCAGAGCCAGACAAACCTGGAGGGTATTTTATCAGGACCCTTTGTCCTGCTTCTTAGCTTCCCCCTGCACAGATCCCCATCCACACAACAGAGTGGCAGCAGCACTGTAGGCAAAGAGTCTGTCTCTGTATTTCCATATAGGCCTAGTCTCACTGTATGTGGCAAAAGCCCACATGTGAATTCACTGCACATGTGAATTTTGGACACATGTTGGTTGTCGTATGTGAACCTGTGGAATTTCCTGTGACATTTTTTACCTGTGAATTGTCCTTTTGCATGTCAAACTCAGTTTTTTCACATGGGACAATTTCACACTTTTACCCTCTGAATTACATTTTTTCACATCTGAAGTAAAAACTGTCATATGGGATGTCAGAGTATGAGAAAAAAATTGTTCACATGTGAAAACCAACGTGTCCAAAAAGCACATGTGCTTTGAATTCACATGTGGATTTTCACATGTGAAATCTTTTTTGTTAGGGATCAACAAATTTAGCTAACTTACTACTTACTATACTTCCATCTGTTCTTTAGTCCAGTGGTTCTCAACGTGGGGTCCGGGGACCACCAGGGGTCCTTGAAGGCATTCCAGGGGGTCCCCAGCAAATTGATGAATTGTTAAACTTCATTATTTTTTCATTTTAGAATGACTATTTTGATCATAGTTTCACTGTTATCTCTCTACCTACAGTACAGATAGTCATGGAATTCTGGACAAAATCATATCTGACAATAAAAATATTCTCGGATTTGGGTCCAAGAGACAAAATCTCATCAAATGGGGGTCAGTGGCTCTAATGTGGACTAAATTAGGGTCCTTGATATGAAAAAGGTTGAGAACCACTGCTTTAGTCTATGTAGTACCTCAGGAGATTGTGTGTTGCGTTTGCATGCACTATGATGCAGGCAGATGGTGAAGCTGATTCGACCAGGAACTGACAGGTTACCATGGTGCTGAAGTGACTCTGTGACTCCCCACAGCTGATGAAAGGACTACTCTGCTCACACAGAATCAATTATCTTA
The DNA here is from genome assembly GCF_046629955.1 of Centroberyx affinis. NCBI lineage: Eukaryota > Metazoa > Chordata > Actinopteri > Beryciformes > Berycidae > Centroberyx > Centroberyx affinis. The sequence continues at coordinate 3,064 of NW_027284668.1, read as the reverse complement.
TATCCATACTTTTATCACATCAGCATACACATTCCACCAGTTGCTAAAGTTGTCATCTACAATCCCTATTCACACAATGACAAACATTTGAATTCTTGAGCAAAAGGCCAACCTATAACCAGTCTGGTAGATCTTTCCTGGGAAAAATCATCCGGCGCACAGGAAATGATGCGTTTTACATTTGATTACATTGCGCAAACATTACTAGTCACTGTCTTTTTGTAAATATGACGTTGAGTATCGCCAGGAAATCTTGTGCCAATAAACTCTTGGGAGTACTGGGTGACATTGAAATGCAGGAGTCCCATAAAAACAGTGTGTGTTGCTGGTGTGTGGTTCAGTCAGAGAGTTGTATTAAAGCTGGGTTTATGTCACCAAGGGCACATATGGGCCTCGAAGTAATAATCTGCAACGTTTCATATAAATAAATGTTGGTAACACTTTACAATAAGGGTCACTAAGTTAAGGGTTAGTTAATGCTTAATAAGCATTAACTAACCCTTAATTAACAGTTAACTAATGTGTCTGGTAATCATTTACTAATGGTGTTCATGTTAACTAAGCTATTCATTTATACATTATTTAATAGTCATCTTTATAAACTATTAAATAATGTATAAATTAATACCTTAGTTAACATGAACACCATTAGTAAATTAGACATTAATTAACTGTTAATTAAGTTAATGCTTAATAAGGGTTAGTTAATGCTTAATAAGCATTAACTAACCCTTATTAAGCATTAACTACCCCTTAATTAACAGTTAACTAACCCTTAACTTAGTGACCCTTATTGTAAAGTGTCCCTAAATGTCTGTTTTTGCTACTCTCTAGCGCTGACTATTACCATACAATGGTGATTCAACCTATAGCCAGTTCATGAAAGCGTTAACATTTGGTCGGTCATGATGCAGGTTTTTCACAGTACAGATTCAACTGTCACCTGCACCTGTCATTTGTTGCATTTGTCACTTCTCCGGCTGGGTGGAGTTCTTCGTTTTTTTAAGCGCTGTGATTGGCCCACCGACCGGTATCCAAACACCACCCAGCCAGCAAACTCTGGTGTATAAAATGAAACGAACTGGTAGAGTTGGCGGTCTGGCGGCCAGGCATGGTACAAAGGATTGAAGGTGAGGGCGGGTGCGGCTGTAAATTGTGTGGGTGCGGGCGGGTGCGGCACAGAAAAGCAGCGGGAGCGGGCTTGAAAAAACAGGCCTTCACACACCACTGATACACACCACCCCGCCAAACTGTGAGGACCAGGCAGGCAACGTGAAAAAACAGTGGTTAAACTGGATATCTACACTGGTATGAAGCCAATACAACATGACTCAACCCCTCAGTGTTTCTAATTTGTGGAAAAAAAATGAGTTGCTTCCATTAAAGAAGCCTGGTATAAAATAGGCAACATGCTGCAATCCACAACACCAAGCAAAGCCTGTTTTTGATTCACCATCATAACTGAGATGAGTCAAGTTCTGCTGAAACAGCAGCGAAGCAGCAAAGAGTGACATGAATTGGCAGAAGCATAGAATAACACTTATAATAACAATTCTCCATATAGCATTACCAGTGGTGGAAGAAGTACTGAGATCTTTTATTTAAGTAAAAGTAGCAATACAACAATGTAAAGATACTCCAAGTAAAAGTCCTGCATTCAAAATCTTACTTAAGTAAAAGTACATAAGTATTGGCAGCAAAATGTGCTAAGAGTATCAGAGTAAACGTACTCATTATGCAAACTGTCATAAATTATTGGAATATTAATACTGATTTATGTAAGCAGCATTTTAAAGTTGTCAACGTGAAGCTAATCTTAACAATTTAGCTATACTTTTGGGTAGGCTAATCTATAACAATGCTATTTTATAGTTATTTTATAAAGATGATCAAATGTTTTGCATAAAATATTGATCTGAAAAGTAACTAGTAACTATAGCTGTGAAATAAATGTAATGGAGTAAAAAGTACAATATTTCCCTCTAAAATGTAGTGGAGTAGAAGTATAAAGTAGGATAAAAATGGAAATACTCAAGTAAAGTACAAGTACCTCAAAATTGTACTTAAGTACAGTACTTGAGTAAATATACTTAGTTACTTTCCACCACTGATCATTACATGAAGTCAAGTCAGCCACCTCAGCATGGGGCCAGAACATGCTCAGGCTTATCAGGTGTGACCTGCTCAGGCTTTGTTGCTAAAAGCTAACAAGTGTCCTTATAGACCACCGCATGTCCCGGGCTAATCATCGAACTTGCAGAGTAAAAGCAGCAGTGCTGGAAAACCTGATGCCAGCACTGTGTGTTTGTGTGTGTGCATTGGAACCCTCCAGTATGCTTCAATACGTATAAATTAAGCATATTCTGTGAAATTCTGAAAAATTCATCTAGAAAATTTCCCCAGTGGACAATGCTTGTTATTTATATAACACAGTCAGAGCATTCTCATGAGATGGTTCATGACGCATTTCCTTCCACTTTCATAACTCATACAGATCTGATTAACTGTTTACTTTACTAGGACAAATTTGAGCAGTGATTCTCAACCTTTTTCATATCAAGGACCCCTAATTTAGTCCACATTAGGGCCACGGATCCCCCATTTGATGAGATTTTGTCTCTCGGACCCAAATCTGAGAATATTTTTATTGTTAGATACGATTTTGTCCAGAACTCCATGGCTATCTGTACTGTAGTTAGAGAGATAACAGTGAAACTATGATCAGAACAGTCATTCTTCTGCATTCTCTAATTGTGTTCACTTCTTGTAAATGAAATAATGGTGAAGTTCAACAATTCATCAATTTGCTGTGGACCCCATCTGGAACCCTCTCAAGGACCCCTGGTGGTCCGCGGACCCCACGTTGAGACCCACTGCCTTATAGCATCAAGACTATTTGAAGATAATATGATCATAAAAAAAAGTGCACAGTGAATCATTAGATGTACTGGAGAGTATCAATAACAGACAAAGACCCAGCATGTTGAAATGCAGCATGACTCCTTGCAACCAACCAATGAAGCTTCTAGTCTATTCAAACCACATCAATGCTAGCAGTAGTAAT
>NW_027284667.1:7500-22500 GCF_046629955.1 Centroberyx affinis | reverse complement strand
CTCCACTCCCATCCAGTCACACTGTGCTGACACCCAGTTTCCCTGTCACCCAGTCACACTGTGCTGACACCCAGTCACCCAGACACCCAGTCACCGTCCCACAGCATCATCCCATCATCCCAATCGGACAGAACTATTGCAGGATAGTTTCCTGTCTGTCGGTTTGTTCTAGAACGTCAACATGGTGGAGAGGCAGAGGAACCGGGGCCAGTTGCATAAAGCTAGTTTAAGGTTGGACCAGGCTAATTAAGACTGCATGCTACATGTAATATATTATTACAACATATTACGATAGACTTATTTTGAGGGAGGAAAGTTAGCCACCTTCCCCCTTGGCTAATCTTGAGTTAAGAACTTTGTTGTTGTGGCAACGAGCCGACCTAACTGTCACAGTGGGAAGTTTAAATACTGAAGTGATTTCAGATTCAGATTCAGATTTTATTTACTCTAGACCACACATCGTGGTATGGAGTACAAACATAAAACAAAACAGCAGCACAATGGTAAACAACCAGAATAGATCTTTAGCACAAATTAAGTCATTTAAAGAGAGGCAGAACATTACTCAAAAATGCACCCAGTTTACATACTATCCTTGGTTTATCTGTCTGCAATAATAATATAAGTTTCAACATAGACGGATGGTTTACAAAGTATTTTGGCAGGTACTTCTTTCTATTCTCAACAATGCTTGTGTTTTTACATTCAAACAAAACGTGATATTCATCCCTCAGACAGTTGTGATTACATAAATTACAAAACCTTTTATTCCTTTCCAGACCTTTGTATCTTCCTGTTATTTTGGGAATTCTGCTATTAGAAACTCAGAAATTACAAATTACAAATAGCCTGGCCATACCTCATACAAGATGGCAAATCTTTGATTTTTGGAAAGAGCCTGAAGAAGAGAGCAAGTCTTCAGAGACAGAAACAACCTATTAGAGATCTACAACAATCAGGAAGTACTAGGAACAGGCAAATATAAGTCAGAGATAAGATTTTTACATTTAAGTCTAAGACTAGGTCTATCTAGGAAGGCTTTGCTTATAATGGTGCGACTTCATAGAAAATAGCACCGTCCTGGTGGCTCGGTTGGCCTGGGGTGCGTGCCACGTAAACACAATGTCCCCGGTTTGAATCTGGCCTGGGACCTCTGTCACATGCCATTCCCCTCTCTCTACCATCTCCCCTGTCTGTCTATACTGTAACTGTCCAATTAAGCAGAAATTCCAAAAATAATCCTAATCTTGACAAAAGTTGGCTGTCAGAACTTTTCAGTCATCAGATTTGATGATGATGTGAAAGAAGGAGTTTGATTCCAGCCATTCAAAGCTTCCCAGTTCTCTACAACTTTTATTTGAACGACGACAGGAATAAAACGTCTCAAAAATGAAGTTTGAGGAACGGTTGATCCATTGCTGGGGTCAATAATCAGCTCTGAAGTCATTCTTCCCAAGTCCAGCCTGTGACCCGTCCTGGAGGTTTCTCAGAGCATGTGGGCTGGATGCTAGGCTACAAGATAAATCAATTAAAAAAAGCTGGGAATTTCCAGGGAACTCCCTAAAAGACATTATCACAATGCTTCAATTCAATGCCTTTACTTTTTACTTGGACTGTAACAATCCTACAGAAAGGTGATTTGATCATGTGATATAATACGTTTTACTAATCTGTTTTCCTCTGTTCAGTGTGTTTAAAAACACACTTTTACTGTCTTACTGTTACTTTATTTTTTTATTTCTGAATTCAGTCTTTTATAAGTCGTGTGATTTTATCCTCTGATGTCTTACCTGGATGCTTTTCTGTAATTCCTTTTTATTCTTATGTCTTTTTTTTTTAATCTATTTATTTACTTATTTTTCTCTCTTTTTTGTAAAGCACTTTGTAACTGAGTTTTAATAAGTGCTATGTAAATGAAATGTATTATATTATTATTATCATTATTATACCTCTAGTAAACCCTTGGGGGGTTAATTAGTAAAAAGCCATTAAATCAATTACTAGATGAAATAAATGACTTAACCACTCTTTCAGACTTTTCCACTCTTTCAAGGCTGATTTTTATGAACATCATCTGATTTATATTTATATGCTCTTTCATTAATAGCATTGAGACTCCAATATCAATATCAATATCAATACTTGGCATTGGCGTATTCCTCCAATACAGTGCGGGGAAGTTATTGTAATATAAATGTATTGATTATCAAGCCATCATCAAATGAATATAAGTAGAAAAAAACAAACCTTCCCACAATATCTATTACTCCGGCCTGGCTGGCGGTGTCTGTGCTGCTGGCTAATGGGATTTAAGGGGAAAGCTCTGGCCAGTGTCAAAGTCACCTTTGAGGAGAGTCCTGTGCCAAGACAAGGGACAGTTGGACGAGGAGTGGGGGAGGGGAGTGTGTGTGTGTGTGTGTGTGTGTGTGTGGGGGGGGGGGGGGGGGTAGATTAGTCCGGAGAGAAGACGAGGGGGAACAGCTGAGAGAGACAGGATGAAGGAGGGGAGGGGGGGAGAACGAGAAGAGGGGGGAGAAGACGGGAAAGAAGGAACGGCTGTGGGTTTAGGGTTTAGACTTTCATACCGATAGTGAGTTTAATATCTAATATCTAAACATTTTATTCCACTCCTGACTCTGATGGGAAATAGTTCCATATTTGGCTCCTGGCACCAGTTTGTGTCGACCTGTTTACTGGACTGGGATCCAGTTCAGGACAGTGTGGACTGTTTTTTTTTTTATATGTGATTGTGTGTGAATTGTTATTGTGAATTTAAAAAAGGACTCTAGGTTTGAACAATATCTACTTTGTGAAAACAGAGGTATGGCCAGGATATTTGTAATTTTCGAGTTTCTAATAGCAGAATTCCCAAAATAACAGGAAGATACAAAGGTCTGGAAAGGAATAATAAAAGGTTTTGTAATTTATGTAATGACTGTCTGGGGGATGAATATCACGTTTTGTTTGAATGTAAAAACACACCATACCATGATGTGTGGTCTAGAGTAAATAAAATCTGAATCTGAATCTGTTTTCAGCTGTTCAGACTCTTTCAAGGCTGATTTTTTTATGAACATCATTTGATAAGGCGTCGTTATAAGCCCTTTCATTAATAGCACTGAGACGGCAATATCAATATCAATATCAATACTTGACATTGGCGTATTCCTCTAATACAGTGCGGGGAATTTACTGTAATATAAATGTATTGATTTCTTTTACCGCACCTTTACCCGCTCAAATCTGTTCCTTTTTTTTTTTTTTCAGTTAAAAGTGATACGTGGCCACAGTGGGTTACATACAAAACGAAACAGTGTGTGTACATTAAATGTTGATATTAACAGGGATTATAGTTAAAGAGAGAGAGTATGGTTTCGCTCTGTCTGTTCCAAAGCTTCTTCTTATTCTTCTAACTATTCACCATTTGGCGAAAGTATTAAAACAATCATAAAATTCAGTATTGGATTCAATGTTTTACACTGGTACTGAAGTAGTATAGGAATTTAAGTCATTGAAGACAAAGAAAAAAGGAAATGACTGGTTGTTCTATATTGTCAAACTGGGATCCTATATGTATCGGGTGCTCTTGGAAAACGGGGAAAAAAAGGGTGCTACAAACAAAAGGACAAATATAAAAATATAACCACAAGGAAGAAAATATTTAAAAAGCCTTTATTGTAGTGGCTAAATCATTAAAAAAGCCAACGTGTTTCGACCACTGCAGGTCTTCTTCAGGGCTTTAAACAAGACAAAGTAAAATCAAGACAAAGATTGAATCAAAACTGTTGTTTGTTGACAAAACTGGTGCCAGGAATGAAATATTCACCTATTCCGCTTAAGGAGCCGACAAAGACGAACGCCCACGCAAGTCGGCAGTAGTATCGAATGTTCATATATTACACTTCGTACTGGTATCACTGGTACCAGTTATTTTCTGTCACTTTCTATCCCTCTTTTTCAAAATCTCCCCTCTGTCTCCGTCTCCCACAACCTGAAACCCATTCTGTTCTTTGGACTGTTTACAAGCGGCTTGTACTGTGACCCTCAGCTGTCGCCAGCCAACAGGTGTGTGGGTGTGTGTGTGTGTGTGTGTGTGTGTGTGTGTGAGTGTGTCTGTGTGTGCACGTGACGAGCCTGTTGCCACACACACCAAGTGTTGTGCGTCGCTCTGTCTGTAAGCCAGACACTAAATCTTTCCCCTTACAAGTCCAGCTGAACCACGGAGAGCAGAAACTAACAAGAACCGACGTCCTTTTGTCCCAGCCAGTGGACGACGTACTGCTGTGTGTGTGTGTGTGTGTGTGTGTGTGTGTGTGTGTGTGTGTGTAACAGCACAAACTTTGTTGTGAGAAAGTCAGAGCAACAAAGAGGACAAAGGGTTGACTTACCCACTGGACTCGGGCACGCTCCGTTGGAGTTCCCCTGATCTCCTCCTAAAAGAGCACCTGGGGAGGAACACAGCGATGAAGACAAAAATAACACCGCCAAGACGTCATCTCATGTCAAAACGATTTATCCGAAAAGTGCTATTCCAGAACGCTAAATATCCAATTTAGAAAAATACCATCACGTCAAGTATGTCATTAAAAAAAAAAATCATTCTGTCAACCGCGGTTTAGAGGAGCTATCATTGCTATCATTTTGTCAACCAAGGACACTTCACTTTATAAAGTGCCGTAATTGGTATTAATTTTGCACTATCAGTTATTTTCAAAGAGCCGGCTTCGCCATTTTGTCAGTGGCAGGGATATGATGTTGGAACAAAAATCTTCTAACCCATTTTAGATCAAAAAGAAATTGCGACTTGACGTTCATTGCTCAATATTTAATAAGACATAAAGGCGTCAGGATAGATAATAACTTATTATTCTACTGTATGAGCCTCTATAGTTATAGTTTCATGTTAGCACTCATTTTGTCAGTGTGTCATGTTTTTGTTTGTTTATTCCTTACAAAAAGTCACATGTGAAAACCCACATGTGAATTCAAAGCACATGTGCTTTTTGGACACATGTTGTTTTTCATATTCTGTATGTGCAACAATTTTTTTATCACGTTGTATTCTGACATCACATGACAGTTCTTACTTCAGATGTGAACATTTCAATTCATAGGTGAGAAGTGAGATGTTTTTTCCACATGTGAACCTTTTTTTTTTTCCACCTGCCATTACATGTGACAATATTTTTTTCCACATGTGAAAACTTAATTTCACATGCAAAGAGACACCACACATGTGAAAAGTGTCATCATGTAGAGAAATGGGAAAACATATGAAAACCATATGAAACATGTGTCCAAAAAGGCTTTGAATTCACATGTGGGTTTTCACATGTGACTTTTTTGTAAGGGTTTGTTAGAACGAAACTCATTTTTTCCTCCTCTGGTAAAGAGATTCAGGCTGTGACCGGAATGGATCACTATTCCCTCATTTGTATTTCCCTATATAGTGCTGCTCTATTAGTGCACTAATTAGCGGTAAATCACACACGATTAATGAGTGAATTCGGACTCTTAATTCATCATCATTCATCCTCAACCTGCGTCTGCATTCACCAGTCGCATAAACAAATGTTTCAGCTAACATTTGACAAGTTACCAATATTCCATAAAAGCCACATATGTGTCACTAGCTGACATTAAACAGAAATAAAATATTCACCGACGTTCCCATCTAGGCCTTTTCCCACCTTATGTCGGTGAATAAATATTCTATGCATCGGAGTTATGTGTGCGGCTTCTTTTTTCTGTTTATTTTCACACAGCCGGCACTTCGCCAATCCAGCTGTGCGGTTTCCTTCACGTTTCAAAAAAACACGTTACAATAAGCTATGTACTGTATAACTTGCAGCTAGAGATAAATACCTTCCCGAACAACAGACCTTAACGTTAATGTTAGCGTTAACGAGCTCAAATTAGCATAACAAGACGTGCACTTATAATTAATTATGAAATGGCAGTTAAAAGAAAACACCTTTCGAATAGCTTGACATCTTTACTAATTTACTTGCATTAGTAAACGAGGTTTGGTGAAGAAGAGGATGCCTTCATTATAAAACCACAGATGGGTTACAACTTGGTTGCTTGGTAACGGCCAGGTGACGTCAGACTCGCAATGCATTTTGGTATACTTTCACGGTTTTAGTGACCAGGCTTGTTCACTACACATTACAGTGCATTGTGGGAAATATGTAGTGCCCCAAAATATGTAGTGCCGCTGCCTTTTATGACATCAAATAACTATTCAACTCTCACACTGCACTGTAACCTTTATTCTTATATTTTACACCTGTCCTATTCTATTTTAGCCTATTTTTGGGGTTTTTTTATTCTCTTAGCTCTTTAATGAACTTTATTTTTCTTGGTCTTTTATTTGAATTTTATCCTTTTCATTTTGTCTCGATGCTTTTCATGTTTTATGTAAAGCACTTTGAATTGCCTTGTTGCTGAAATGTGCTATATAAATAAACTTGCCTTGCCTTGCCTTGCCCAAAAAATCATTCCACAATATCATTTTACGATTCGGACACTCACAAAAAAATGTCTGCCGTACGTATTGGTGCCCTAAAACGCAGATAGTGATCCATTCCGGTCACAGCCTCAGTGTTTGGCTCGAGGAAAGTTCAGAAATGCAGAAACTTGGGGTCATGAGGGGCGACTGAAAAAACCACCTTGCTGGACGAAGGCATGGAAAAAAAGAACACAAATAAACTGATACACGATGAACCCAGTGCACCTCTTCTTACGCCGGATGTCTATCTGTAATGGGCTGAGCGCGGCAGTCGCCCTGCCAGGGTTCGGGGTTCCATTACCGCAATGTAAAACCCTCCCGCCTCGGAGGACGGCATGTTATGAAAGACGCCGTAATGCATTTGTTGTGCGTTACATCACCTAATTCTGACTTACAATGAGATTATGCTGGTCGGAACAAAGCTTGATAAGTAACCTTGTCTGAGACGCAGAAATGGGGCACAAATCCTTTTAGTCAGAGAGGGTGGAGGATTGGTTTGCCACACAGGAGGCAGCGGAAGCTTACAGGAGTGTCTGCCTGGGTCAAGCAAATGATGAATCTCTGTCACCGGCGGCATACAGAACAGACGCTTATTTCATCCAGACCAGCAGTTAGAACCGACCTGCCCGTCTGAGGGGAAAATCAACACACACACTTCGCTTCAGAGACTCAAATCTCTGCTCAGATCCCTGCTACTTGCTGAATCAGAAAATTCAATCCCAGTGCAGTTGCCACGGCGAAATATGATCATAAGGAAACACCATATTTTCACATTTTACACTAAAGCACGTTGTTATATATATAAGCAGTGTTTCTATCGGGGTTGAGTTGGGATATGGAAGTTGGGATGTCATCCAGCTCTAAGGAAATAGAATGTGAATTAAATTCCATTAAATTCCATTAAATTCCACTTCTAAGAGAGTTTGTCTCTACTCGCTAAACATTATAAATAAAATATTATGAAGCCAATAAATATAATACATTCAATCATAATGTATGGGTTACCATTACATGTTCTGCATCAAATACCACCTGAAAGGTTCCTTTAACATTTTATGATATTCAGTATTGATAATATATAACACTGTATGCGTAATCTCAGATATGTGGTAAGAAAAAAAACAAAAACAAAAAAAACCCCATGGAATTTCACAAAATTTCATTGAATTAAATTCAACTTCCTTCCAATTCCAATTCCTCAGTAATTGGAATTGGAATTGATGAGTTATGTCATGTATTGACCCCAACCCTGGTTTCTATGTATGTATGTATATGCTAAATATATAAAAGGCTTAAGGCTAGTTAGCTAGTAGCTTAACGTTGCTGTATTCTCCATAGAAGAGATGAACGCAGCTGATCAACTGACATCACATTCAAATAAAGTGATCACTAATTACTGTGGTAATTTGCAAGATCCTGGTTTTTATTTTTTGTCAATATGGTGACATCTTTGTTGCTCAGCCTCATCGCTGTGGTGTTTCTGCACTGCACTTCCCAGAGATCACCTGTCAATCAAACAATGTGGGCGGAGCTTGGTGAAATTTGAGTTTCTGTAGGTGTCGCTCTTCTCTCTGTCTGTTCAGCGATGGTGGCTATTGCTGCTCATGCTAACTACCCAGCTCTTCTTCTTCTGTTTATTATTACAAACAAACCGCTGTTGCTGCTGCCAGAAACGTACAACGCATCACTTCCTGTGCGCCAGAGGATTTTTCCTTGGAAAGACCTACTTGACACTATTGTGTTATATCAATCAGCGAATAGAGATTGGACCTTTATTTACATGGAAATGTCACAGATTATTTATTTACTTGAAGTCTTTAAATGCCACAAATGCGTCATGGGACTGTACAGAATCTGCTCTTCTCTGATCTGTTTCTTCTATTTCCATTATGGGTACTTAAAACAAGACACACACACACACACACACACACACACACACGGTCTTAATCAAAGCCATCCAGCTGTGTTTCACCCCCCCTGTGTCTTACCTGCGCTGGCCGGCCTCTGCGGTAACCCTGGCGACACGGTGTTCCTCTGCAGGGCCGGTTGCTGTGGCGACAGGAGGCGGGGGTCTGCGAGGCTGGAGGTGACGAAGGAGGTGGTGGTAACCAGGGCGCCGCCGGGGTTGTTGCTGAACTGGAGGGCCGCCGCCGCCGCCGCTGCCGCCGCGTTCTGATTGGACACCGGCACCGTGACTGGCATGGAGAAGGTGGGCTGTGGGACGGCAGACTGGTGGAGGGAGACAGGAAGAAGGAGGCGGGGCTTAGAGGTGGCGACATGCCCCATACACACGGACATGGACATGTGTTTAGTTAGTGATCTGCAGCCGTGCAAACACATGGATTTTCACTCAAGCAAGCCTGCTGGTGAAACACACACACACACACACACACACTCACACACACACACACTCACACACACACAATCAGTCGCCAAAAGAAGAGTTTCATTCCAAAATCAGATTTGAAAATTATTCAATTTGGGATTATTTGAAAACAGTGACACTTGCTCTTACTAACTGATTGACAGCACAAAATTAAAACATTAATGGCAATTTAACAACACTATTATAAACTGGATCCTACTGTAAAGACTTCTATATACTGAACTTAAGGTAAAGATATATTTCCCCAATGTATAGCGTTTTGGAAATTAACTCCTCAAATACAGTCAAACACACACACACACACACACCAAATCTCTCTCACATGCACACACACGCTTGCTCAGTATTAGCATGCAAGGTGACTTGGTGGAAAGGCCAAAAAAGCTGTGTCGCCTTTCACCTCCCATGCCGGGTTAAACCTCCAGCACAGCAGCAGGTTATTGCATCTGGTTACTGGTGATATTTCACACTGTGCACTTCACACTACAGCTACATCCCACCGCCCCCGACTGACATGTGCTGATCACAGGGAGAGTTAGGAGGAAGAAGAAAATATGGAAAAGAAAAATAATCCTACATCTTAACTTTGTTTACTGCATGTAAGTGTCTCTGAGATCGTTCTCCATCTTGAATATTGATGCAGGAGTTTTGCCTGAAAAGAAGTAGCTCAACATCTGATGCTACGGCAAGATCTAACGCATCTAACCAGAGGCATGACCGAGTCAACTTCGCTCAAGTTCAAGTCAGTCTCAAGTCTTGAGGCACAAGTCTCAAGTCAAGTCCCAAGTCTAAAGGTAGATTACCAAGTCAAGTCCATGTCATTAATGTTAAGTCTCAAGTCTAAATGTAGAACAGCAAGTCAAGTCAGAACAAATCAAGAGTCCAGTATCAATTTAATATCTTAAAGAAAACTAAATATCTAGGACTTTTCAATGCGATATGGATTTAATAGGATAAAAACCTGGTAAGAGCATCATGAGTTTGATTTCTATAATCAGTTTCAACTTCAATAAATTCAATCATTCCATACAAATTCAGAAAACAGAATTTAAATTCAGTCGTCTGCTGGAACAAATCTCATCACTTTCAATCTAAGTCATTTACACAAACACAAGATCTCAAGTCAAGACTTTAGAAACCTTTTCAAGTCATTAAAGTACAAGTCAGAGTCGAGTCCCAAGTCACCAGAACCCAAGTCAAGTCTCAAGTCTTCTCTTCATGCATCAAGTCACGTCTGAAGCAATCGAGTCCCCACCTCTGCATCTAACGCATGCAAAAAGGAAAAGTTTTCTCTCGCAGGCGTCGACCTCCCGTTAGTAAACGACCAGACATCCCCGGGTCCTGGGAAATCAAGAGCAAGGACCCTGGGCTGTCCGGCGATCTGCCCGCCTCTGACCCATTTCACCCTGTTCCGACTCAATCAGAAAGAAGGACTTCTATATATAGAATATGGGCCAGCGCTGCACTGTACTACACTGTACTCTACTGCCTGGGACCCAGTTTAGCACAGAGGAAGACTAGGGCACCTTTCTTTTCTGCCCTTGATCTCTGCCTCTTTCCCTCTATGATGTTTCATAACTTTTGTTTTTTTTTTGGGGGGGGGGGCGGGGGCGGGAGGGAGGGAGAGAGAGAGAGAGGCGGGAAAAGAGAGAAAAGGAAAGGTGACAGGGACAGAGAAGAAGAGGGGAGACATTAAGTGTGACTGTAAAGCAGAGGGAGACACCTTTTTGGTAATATTTCATGGCTTATTTTGGTTCAAGGAGAAAGAGAAAGAGAGAGGTCCAACTGGTGAGGAAGATAGTCTGTCCTTCATTGCTCCCTCGCAACTTTTAGTCAAATAAATCCCAACTTTTCTAACTTTTTTTTTGTGTGTGTGTGTGTGTGCCTGATATAGAAAATTGAGGTAGAAGAGTATAAAGAGAGAGATGTAAGTGGTGACCAGGGCAGGTGAAGATAGCAGCTAACAGCACTGCACCACTGCACACTGGCCAAGCAGAGATTAGGGGTATAGGGGGGGAGGATGGATGGAGGGATGGATGGATTGGTGAGGGTTAGTGCAAAGGGACGGAGGTGTGTAAACATGGAGCATACAGCACTGGAAAGGCACTGTCCTCACAGGGCCAGGGGGGCGGGTGTGTTTTACTGTAGCCTACCGCTTTTTACATTTTAGGTATTTAGCTGTCGCTCTTGAGGGGGGTTTGGAAGGGGTTTGGTGTCTTTGCAGAGATTGAACCTGTCAGCTTTTGTTATCAGGTCTTTCTAACCACAAGGCCAGCTGCTGTCCTACTAATCAGGTCCAAAACTATAGAACTGAAGAGCTTTTAGGTGACGTAACAAACGCTCTAGCAGCCATATTGGAGGTCCTCAACTTTTGGGCAACAGTAGCTAATTTCTGTGCCGTTTTTGACTGGGAACTGATCCATCTGATTTTGTGTTTTTGTGTTTAGATAATGTCCGCTGTTAGCTAGCTAACCATAGTATCTGGCCAGCTAACCATCACTGTCTTGTTGTTATCACATCTGATTAGCACACTAGCTAATGCATCTAGTAGCAGCTAGCGTTGGCACTGGCTAGTAGTTGCATGTTAAATTTTCCTGCTAGCTAACAAAGTCAAAAACAAACTGTTGGACTCTTCTCAAGTAGAGCTCAGATGATTTTGGAGGAGAAACTACAGCTAAAGTCAATACATTAGTATGCAACAGCGGCCCATATTTGGAAATATTTAAACCTTATCAGACTATTCACTTTAAGGTATAATGTTGCTGAGTGGATCTACACCCACACCACATGTCTTTTCCAGCTCTTTTTATTGCCCGGTTGTAATTTAGACATTACTTGTGCCCAGCCACTTCTCCACTGGACCTCCATGATGGAGCCAGCCATGGTTGCTAGGAGATTGGTGACGTAACTGCTAAACCGCAACACTTTTCTATGAATATGCATTTAAATTTGTCCTTATCCTATTCTGCACTGTGCTCCGGTGAGCAATAACCCGTGTCTTTCGCAAATTACATGTGAATTTACAGTGACCCGCTCAAACTCCATTTAACACAGATGCTCCTGATAGCAGACAGGAAGGTTAATTGCGCGCTGCCAGTCATTCTGCCGATTTCACACCAAGGAGGAGAACCTTAAAAAGAACCGAGTTAGGTAAATAATTGACTAGGAGCTTTTCCCGAGGCAAAGCCAGGGCTCGTTTGAGGCAGCTCAAGGCCTCTTCTCCGCGAGGAGAACAAAAAGAGGGGAGAGAAAGCTAACCTATTTTCCCTCG
Organism: Centroberyx affinis; assembly: GCF_046629955.1. NCBI lineage: Eukaryota > Metazoa > Chordata > Actinopteri > Beryciformes > Berycidae > Centroberyx > Centroberyx affinis. The sequence goes on along the minus strand of NW_027284667.1, from coordinate 10,332 downwards.
GCGGAGCTCTCTCAACATGGGTGTGTTTCCTGGATGCAAGGGTATATCAGAATGAATTAAACTCATGGCCTAGTTTCTCTTCTCTCCCTCTTGTCCTGGAAGCCTTTGAAAGTTTTTTTTTTTTTTTTTTTTTCCTTTTTCAACTTTAGGAATGTCTCATCCTATTTGTTAGCAGCTGTGGATCTGAACACAGAGGCAATGCTGAAAAAGCGTTGGGGTGACCTTTAGAACACTTGACCATTAAATTAGTTTTAGTTGCTGAATCTCGGCAGAGTTTTCTCCCCTGTATCTCTCCTACTCTGTCTCCCTTGCTGCTTTCCTACTATTTGAATTAAGAACAAAAACACAGTGAGCGTGTGAACCACCCACTCTGCTTTAGGTTACTTTTAGTCATACTACTGAGGATTTAAGTCTGATTCAAATTATTGCTGTTGTAGACAAAAATATGCAGCTCCAGAAAGCAAGGAAGGTATGAAGAGAAGAATGCTGATCTTCTCAATGCTGTCCACATGTTGTGAATTATAAGTGATTTTTAACACGCTTCATGGGCGTGAGGGTCATCCAACACATAAATGATCAATCCAACCAGCACTATGCATTGTTGCCACAGAAAAATTTCAATGTAATCCCAAGGAGAATCAACTTTATTTACAAATTAACAAGATAGTGTTAAAAAACAAATTCCTTCTGTTCCATAAGTTATTTTTCCTACACAGCATCTCTAATCAATCATCTTTAATCAAAATTATCAGTCCTGAAGATTTGAAGAACAAGATTATTATTTTTTTGTTTAACTTTTTACTTGTCTTTTTAACATGTTATTTTTCAGCGACAGGTGGCATTTTGAGTGACATGAAACGTTTCAATATTGCTCGTTATTCAATGATTATTAAATCGTGAAAGCCAAAAATCACAATACACGATCATACATGATTAATTGTGCAGCCCCCCTCACCCACTGTTGGCCACTGTGAAATTCTACAGGAGAAACTGGAAGCTTCAGTTCCTCGCTAAAGGCCTCCATGACAGTTAAGGGGTTTTAATGGGGGGGAGACCATTTCTTATTCACTTTCCCTACCCAGAGTTTCATAGCCAGTCCAGGATCAAACCCTGGACCCTCGGGCGACAAGCACCCCAGCTCCAGACTACCTCACCGCCGCTGTTAACGGGAACAAATCCGCCTTGCCAAGGGTCCTGCCCATCCTCTGTAGCCACGCTCCCTACCTCAGGAGATATTTTAGTACAAGTGGGATTAAGCTTGTATATCCCGGCCCCTAGCTGTCATGCTGGGGATTATAATGCTGTTTGGGGGCGGGGGGGGGGGGGGGGGTGCTGTATGCTTCTGTTTGCTAGCGTCCTGTGAAAGGTGTGCTGGGCAAGCCTGGCTGGATGAGGGACTGGGGGGATGGGGAGTGTGTATGTGTGTGTGTGTGTGTGTGTGTGTGTGTGTGTGTGTGTGGGGGGGGGGGGGGGTACTAACTGCTAGCAGCGTTAGGCGAGCGTCCAATCGACTGGTGCCAAGAGCTGCGGCTCTCCAGGGGTGGTAGATTGAATTCTATTCTTCTTCTGCCGCGGCTTTCTTCTCAGGAAAGCTTTTAAGAGCTATTTCAGCTCGCCACACACACCGCACAGTGGGGCTGATAAGGCTCAGGTCAAACTCAGGATGAGCGATATTCACTGAATTGATTCAATTGAGAGGCAGCGCCTTTTCTCTGGAAGGGTTGCTTTGATGTAGGAGAGTGGTTGCCGTCTCACACTAATAATGTTAGTCTTTCATAATAACTTTTTTTTTTTAGCCTTTGTGAAATAGTATGTGTACGCTGTATTTTATAAGGTATAGCAGCGCATATGCGATTTCGGGAATGACCATTGTCTAACTCACATGTGTGTAGCTGCTCAACGTGACTGTGTCCCATCCCAAGTGACCAATCAGAGGAGCAAGGAGGCAGGAAGTGGGGCTGTAAATTGAGCGCTACTCATTAAAGTGACATTAATGGCATTATTGAGCACGGAGGAAAAAATGAATCACTGAGAAATTGGCACAGGAGAGGAGTGGTAAAAGGGGCTTGGCGGCGTGCCAGTCAGAAGGCAGACCTGGATAATGTCAGGAGAACATTCACTACGTGGAGCGGGGACCGCGCTCCGACCAGAACGGCCTCACTAACGGCACAATTGATGGCCAGTTAACAATTGCATGTCGGCTTCCACGGCGTCACCTGGCTAATGTCAGGAATAGACTCACCGCTGCGAGAATTAGGGACCGAGCTCGGCCCGAAACGGCCCCGCTAACGGCACGACTGATAGCCAGTCTGCAAAGTATTTCACAACGGGCAGTTTCAGCCAAGCGGTCTGGTGGCTCAAAGGCACGCTCCGGACGTCTTGATAATTTCCATAAAGCATGACTCCCTATGCTATGTTGGTTGCTATGCCAACTTCTGTGAAAACCAGGGAGCTTTTTTGCACTCTTTCTTGCTTTCCCCTGCTGTTTATTCTCATGTATATACACTAATTTGAACCTTTAAGCCAGTACACATGCAGTAAAAGCTGTATAAAAGCCATAATACTCTTGATTACTGTGATTATGGTTACTTCACATTCACAATCTCAGCAATGTGCCCTCTTACATTGTTTTTTTCCCCTAAAGATTTCTTATTCACACAAATATTTGACACCCCAACGAGGGTTTTTACAGTGTTTTACAATTACATGACTTAACAAGTAAACGCCCTCCAGTCGATCAACTCTGCCTCTTCGCCCTGCCTTCCTTGCCCAGGCACACACAGTCAGAGGGGGGTTGTGGGTAGCGATTTGGGGAGCAGTTGGTAAGAGGTG
>NW_027284667.1:0-2500 GCF_046629955.1 Centroberyx affinis | reverse complement strand
CTCTCTCTCTCTCTCTGAAAACTGTAAAGTCTCGCACTCGTCCTTCTGTGTTTTTCGCCCTCTCCGTCTCTCTCTCTCTCTCTCTCTCTCTCTCTCTCGTAATCCCTCCATACGCGCCTCTCCCCGGTCGCCCATTTCCTCTGTTCCTCCTCCTCCACCTCCTCCTCCTCTCCTGTCTTTTTCATTCTCTTTCCCATCACTCTCTCTCTCTCTCTCTCTCTCTCTCTCTCTCCCTGTCCTCTTTTGCCCTGCTCTCTCTTGACCTATTCCTAGAGCTTTCCCATCCTACTTTCTCTCTCTCTCTCTCATGTAGTTCACCCCCTCCTCCCTTCCTTTTTCCATCCCCCCTCTCTCGCTCTCTCTCTTTCCTGTCTTTCACTCATTCTCTTCTACAGGAAGAGATGTGTGTGTGTTTGCTTCTCTGTCTACTACATGTGTGTATCTGAGACTGTGACTGTGTGACTGAGTGTGTTTGTATGTGTGTATGTGTATCTGCGAGTGCAGATGTGTGTGTATGTGTGTGTGTGTATCTGCGAGTGCAGATGTGTGTGTGTGTGTGTGTGTGTGTCTGTCTACTGCATGTGTGTATATTTGTATATCTGGGACTGTGAGTGTTTGCATGCGTGTGTGTCTCTGTGCACAATATATTTTTTTCTGTGCATCTGCGAGTGTGTGTGTGCACGTCTATGTGCACTGCACATGTATGTATCTGAGACTAAGTGTGTGCATGCATGAGTATGTGTTTGAATGTGTGTGTGTGTGTGTCTGTAATGGATGTGTGTGTGTGCATCTGTAGGTGTGTTTATCTGTACTGCATAAGCGAATCAGAGTGTGCGCGCATTTATGTCTCTCTACTTTATGAGTGTATCTGAGAGTGGAGTGTGTGGGCGTATGTGTGTGTCTGTGAGTGTGTGTGTAGCAGTGTGTGTGTGTGTGTGTCCATCTCTGTGTGTGTGTGTGTGTCTCTGTGTGTAAATGGAAGCAGGGGAAAGACCGGAGCAGCAGTCAGCCTCCCTGCAGCCGGGTCTGGCCAACACAAAGCACAATGTAATGTCACGTCTCATTTGTGGCGTGTCGTATTCAGGGCTGCACACACACACACACACACACTCACACACACACACACACACACACCCAGCCCCTCAGGCGGTCATATGGGAGCCCATGTCCGACCCCGGTCTCTCCACCCCCTGCTTCCCCGCAGCACCGTGGCCGCCGCGCTCCTCAGCCGTTCTATTATAGATCGGCTGTAATGTCGTTTCTCGCACCGCTTCCTACCAAGCGACGAGACGAGAAGAAGAAGAAGAAGAAGAAGGAGAAGGAGAGGAAGAAGATGAAGAAGAAGAAGTCAGATCGCCTCTCATCTGCTTCTGCTCGCTGCCACGTGAATTTGTTACTGTGCAGTGTCCGACACGAACTTTTTCGGGTCACCTGCACACTAAAAAAGGAAATCGCCAAGAGTAAATTTTACTGCAGTACCAGTGTTTCCTCTGTGACTTTTGTAGTAGTGTTACATCAACAAAATTTTAGTTTTGGTTCCACATCACGGTTACGGTTTGAGCGCAGGTTCAGTGCCGTACTTAAATAATAAAAACTTGAATTCTAAACATTAAAGACCCCATGAAAAGGCACCTTTACTTCCTTGATTTGATGTATTTCAAGTTGAGACAGGATGTTGGGGCGGGACATAGCGCAGAAGTGTAAACCAATGGGAGACCAGTAAGGGAGAGAACAGCAGTTTGATTTGATGTGGGGGGGTGGAGAGGCGGGACTGTTAAAAAATTTGTGATGGTTTTATTGGTTGGAGTTTTTATTTACGCCTCCTGGTGCAGCATGAGGTCAGCAGATACTCTGTTTTCCATGAAGTAAAAGTAATGGGAGTTCATTTCATGGAGATTTTAAGGAACACTTCTCTGTATTCCAGAGGGGAAATTTAGCTAAATTATACCGTTATTTTAATTTTCACAGTTTCTGTAGGAGTGGTGATGCTTCCACTGCCGTACGAATCCAGAAACTCTACGTGGAACATCATCCGTCAGGGAGGGGAGGGGAGGGGGGGGGTTGCTCTCTCCAGCCATTACCCCACCAGCTCTGACTGGGATTATTTATCCATGAGGTTAATGGACCTCTGCTAGCGCCGGCTCTCAGGAGGCCGGGAACGGCTTGCTTAGTTACAGAGGAAGCCGACCATGCGGGCTGGAAACCCGTCAGCCAGAACAGAGAACGCCTCGGCCTGCGTTTAGTGAAGGGGTGGAAACCAAGAGAGGGATAGGTGCTGGAATTATTAATGAGGAGCTCATTAATAATACAAACACAAAATGATATATGTCCCTTTAGGGGCAAAACAAAATTTCATTTAACATTCTTAAAATATAGAGAATCCATAAGTTAAGTTACTAAGTTACTTGATATCTTTGTTTTTTTGGGGGGGGTTTATTTTATTTTTTTCCTTTATGAGATCGTTCAAAGTTGAGAGAGAGACTAGGAAGATTGGGAGAGA